>NW_024583199.1:28870-30071 GCF_018398535.1 Haplochromis burtoni | reverse complement strand
GCAAAACATCAAAAACCAGAAGCAACCAACCAGCAGATCAACTGGATCAGTGAGGGGAGCTCCAGCAGAGGGGGACAGCATCATCAAGCAGCAGCACATCAGCAGGTAAAAGGCTCTGTTATATACAGATGTTACAGCTGCCAGACTCAGTCAGTCTGAAATGGCGGAATTATTTTTTCTTGCGTTCTGATCTGCACAGTCATCCAGGTCACCATCATATGACTGCAGCTCACTATCAATAACTTTAACATATGATGTTGTAGTTTAGTTAAAAGTTAACTATAAACCCTAAAATACATTTGTGTGCAGAAACAAGATAAATGTCTTAAGCTGTTCCTTACTTGAACAGATGGATCTACACATATAATTTGACATGGCGTTTTTACTAATTCGTAAAACTCTTTTGCAGGCTCAAAACTATGAACTTGATGAAGTTGCACAAGGTAAACACACCAACACTCCTTAATTCACCACGCAGCTCTCATAAGATCAACTAAAGTCGCTTTCACTGCAATATACTAAAAACCTTCACTGATTTGATGATGATGATCTTCCCAGTGACCACTAGAGGTCTCTGCTGTTCCTGTTTTCACTGAAACTCTCACATTAAGGGTTCAGGGCTTGCTTTGACCCAGCTCCATGCAACACTTCTTATGCATCTACCAAGCAAGCAGAGGGTTGAAATATCTTATATCTCATAGCTCATAATGAGGCTTTTAATATTGCGCTGGTGATGGTTGGAGTTCATTTTAATCACTTTAGAGATTGGCCACAATGTGTTACTGTATAAAATATTCATGCATGTTATTTGACTCCTACCCTCCTGCTGCACCAGAACTGCCAGAATAACAGTTTTATTTCCTCAATAATAAAGTTACTATCAAAGCTCAGAGTGTAGCAAATTAAACAAGTTACTTTTCAGAACCTCCCAGTCCTCTTATTTCCCCTTTTTCCTATCCAAAGAATGTTGAATGTAAAAACCTAGAGCTGCAATCGGGAGAGATACCAATAAACGACAAAAAAGATCTATCTTATCTTATAATAATGATGGATTGCATTTACAATTCCACTATTCATTTACACACTGGTGAATGCAAGCTACAGTTGTAGCCACAGCTGCCCTGGGGAAGAAGCGACAGAAGCGAGGCCATATCAGAATCAGAATCAGAATCGTGTTTATTGGCCAAGTATATGTGCAGAC
>NW_024583199.1:2991-28264 GCF_018398535.1 Haplochromis burtoni | reverse complement strand
GTGTATGTATCACGCCATCGGCCCCTCTGGCCATCACCAGTAGGCAGTAGGTAGGTGAAGTGTCTTGCCCAAGGACACAATGACCGAGACTGTCCGAGCCGGGGCTCGAACCGGCAACCTTCCGATTACAAGATGAACTGCCAACTCTTGGGCCACGATCGCCCCTGTGGTCTCCATCCTTTTAACTCTGTGACTCTGTGGACAGGTAATTTCCTTAGGGATTAATAAAGTATAGTGATTCTGATTCTGATTCAGCTAAACCTGAAATAGTTAGTACAGTTGAAGTCTGGACCATTAACAGTAACTCAGTAAAACATCTCTATAGCAGAGATGTTGTAAGACGACCATCATATATGAGTGAGGCAGAAATGAAATCAAATTATAAATATTTAAACTGGGGAAGCATTTTATTCCAGTAATGACAGAAATAATGAATTGCTCTACAAAAAATGAGGTGTTACAGCCCGTTGGTAGGTTTAGTTCTTTTTTACATGTTGCCATGGTGAATCATGTTATCAGAGCTCCTCTCATGAATCTTTTCCTCTTCTAGTCATCCATGTACTTAACTCAGCATGCTTCCTGTAACAGGGTCCAGAAGTACACAGTTCAAAATACAACTTTAGAAGATCACAAAACACCCACTGTCCTGTAGACAGCTCAGTAAATGACTCCTCAGGCTCAAGTTAAACAGTCGAACCATTTCCAGTATATCTTTGTTTTATGTTCATTGCTTGGATTTTCATTTTTCAAGTCTTGTTTATTTTCATTCAGTTAAACAGTTCATTTTAGTTTTCACTACAGTTTTAAATGTAATCATTTTGCTCTGTACAGACACAATTCTTTGGTTTCTGACAAAAACATTTTCCACCCTGTAGAAAACACAGACACCATGCCGTTATTTAACGAATCCGCCTGAAAGACACAGTTGACACAGTGACGCAGCTCCAGAAACAACGCAAGCGACCACAGACAAGTTATACACCTTGACAGAGTGGGCGCTCCTTGTCGTCACAGCTGAGAGGGGATAAAAAGTCTTAATGTTCAGCCTAATGTGATTAAAAATGATCAGAGTGCTAAAACAGAACTTTTCCCCTTTTCCCTAAAATCTAAGTTTGATCGACATATTAATGAGAAAAGTTGTTTGAGTAGTAAAAATGACTGTTCTAATGCCATTGTTGTGTGTGTGTGTGTTAGTGGCTAGATCCACTGATCGCAATGAATGCCCGACTTTTAAATCGATTTCATAAAAAAGTTGTATGAAATAAACAGTGAATAACAAACAGAGTTTTAAAAAAAAATGCAATCCTGAGTATTTGAATCAAAAAGGGATTATGTTACAATGAATGTTTATCTGAAAATGTGCTAAAGACAAATCTAATTGAAATAGAATTACATGAACTGAGGCTACGTCCACACGTACACGGGTATTTTTGAAAACGGAGATTTTCCATTTTCGTTTTAAAAAATAATCCCGTCCACACGTAAACGCAGAAATGAAGGAAAACGCTGCTATGAACATGCCAAAGCAGCAGGTGGCGCTAGATTCCTAACCGTGCAGAAATGTTGGCCAATCAGAAGTCTAAAAGCCCCGGTGGGAAAAAGTAAACAAAGCTGGGGCGTAGAAGCAGAACCGAGTCGTATGTGTGGACGGACAGTAACTGTGCGTATATGTAAGCATTTAAACACTGCAGAGAGTAGAATTAACAGTAACAGTATTGTAGAAATTCATTTCACCGAAACAATAACGTGGCGCACAGTGTGACGTCAAAATAGGCGCACACCTTTGACGCTGCGTTTTCTGCGTTTTTCTCGTCCACACGTAAATGCAAAAACAGAGTTTTCAAAAATCTCCACCCTGGCCGGAGTTTTTAAAAATCTCCGTTTTCAGTGACCAAAAACGCCGTTTACGTGTGGACGAAAGGTGCAAACGCATAGAAAAATCTGCGTTTTCAAAAATACCCGGGTATGTGTGGACGTAGCCTTAGTGAAACATGAAGTGATGACCGAATATTTATATGTGATGGGAATTCTGTTATGAATGACAAAGGAAAAATGATGATCTGATTGTAAAGTTTAAACTTGGTGTTAAATCTTCTACGTCAGCTAGACAGAGATACGATGATACAGTGTGGCTGGAATGATGGATCTAATGAATGATTAGATGTTTGTAATGTGACTGGATGTCCCGAAGGGTGAAGCTGGATTCCATCTCTGAAGATGTGACATTCAAATTTTGGGAGTGGCACAAATAATTTGTGTGGCATCTTATTGAATGCAGAACAGCTGATTGTTCTGTAAATAGTTTGAAATGGTTATAAAGGGTAATTGTCATGGTCCTGAGTCTGACGGCTCAGTGTTTTGTGTTTCTTTATATTATTCTTTGTTCTTGTTTGTTCTGTTATGTCTTTGGGTTCGGTTTGCCATTCGTTAGGGGTTTGTTTTGTGCCTGCCTGCTCCCACTTCTCTGTGTTCCCTCTGTCTGTCCATGGTGTCACTGTCTGCTTGTGAGTCTGTCTGTTTAGTGCAGTGTCTTGTCTGATTCTCTGTGTCTGTTAGTTTCCTGTTTTATTCTGAAGGTCCTTGTCTTATGTGAGTGTGTTCAGTTTACGTTTCCCGTGCCTCGTCAGTTGTGATTTCACCCAGGTGTGCGTCCCTCCTGTCTCCCATCCCCTGATTACTGCTGTGTGTGTTTAAGCCCTGTGTGTTCTCCTGCCTGTTGCTGCTTTGTCTGTGTTATTTGGTGTTTTCTTGTCTGTGAATCTCCCGCCGTCATCCCGTGAATTCTTCCTGCAAGTTGCTTTCTCTTGTGTTCAGGTTTGTTGTTTAGGTTTCAGTTTAACTTGTGTTTTTTGCCACACTCCCCTTTTGTTTGTTATCACTTGGGTTTTGTGTAGTGATGGGCAGATGAAGCACTGAAGCTTGTCATCCAATTGGTTCACCCCAGCGCAAAGCTTCTCGAAGCTTCATTTGCTCTAGTAGGACGGAGAGTGTGGCCTTTTGCACACAGCCTGTAAATGTCAACAACAAAAGGAGTGTGTAAAACATGCATATTGTAGTGATGCAGTATACTGTGTATATTTATACTGGCAGTATGGAAAATGATTATTTGGAAATGCTTAAAATGGAAATGATCATTTACTGTGAGGTGTGGTTGGGGTGTGGACAGCGATTGTGCTTTTGTAACGTTGAGGTATGGACAGCTACACACTGAGGCGTCAGTCCTGCCTGTTCACATTTTATTCTGTAAAAACTAAATTGTGCCCTGTGTGTTCTCCTGTGTGTTATTTGGTGTTTTCTTGTCTGTGAATTTCCCCTGCAAGTTGCTTTCTCTCTTGTTTAGGTTTGTTGTTTAGGTTTTAGTTTTCCCAGTGTAGTTTATTTAAGTTGTTTTTCGCCACACTCCCCTTTTGTTTGTTATCACTCGGGTTCTGTGTCAATAAAGCTCTCTCACTTCACTGCATATCCGCATCTTGGGTCCTTTGTTAAATTCACAGTAAAAGGTAAATGGATGCAAATAACTTTGTTGTTTGCAAAACTTGTGCATATGATTTTACAATTTATATTTGCATTTAAAGTTATGACATATGATTCAATAAACACATTTGTGGTTGTTACAGTAAAAACTATTTCTACTCGGATTTATTGTTTTTTTTTTTTTTTTTTTTGTTGTCTGATTTTAGACCAATTGTGTTAATACAGTATGTCAAATTGAAAACATAATTGTAATTTCAGACACGTGAGGTTGTGCTGAACAGAATGATACCAAACAAGGCAAATAAACAGTTTTTAAAGGTGAAATGTAGAGGAAACATCAAAAGTAGTTTAAAAAATGGCGAGTTATATCCTGGACCCCAGAGGGTTAAATGTTTTTTTTGAAAGTAACGCAATAGTTACTTTTCAAGTATTTCTTTTAGGATCTTGTAACTCGGTTACCTTATTTGAAAAAATAACTAGTAACTATAATTACTTTTTCAGAGTAACTTGCTCAACACTGCTGAAGAAGTCAGCGCTTTAATAACAGGAATGGCTTAAATTTGCTAAATGGTTTCATTAGTTTTTCATTTGTATTTCTAGTGTTGAAACAGTGACAAATGGCTGCTGCACTGATGATGGGTGATGTAGGTTTAAAGCTTTGATGTTTAAAGCTTCTTTCTCTTCTCTCCCTTTATATGTCACGGATTAGCCAATCAGTATTCAACTAAACACATCAAGTATGAAGCTACATGCTGTTGTTTTTTTGTTTGGTTTTTTTGTTTTGTGTTTTTGTTTTTTTGTTTTTTAACACGACTAGGTTTAAAGAGTTTCATCGGCTTTAGAAATTGTCAGATGTAGAGATGAGCAGATTCACCAATCTGCAAAAAACCCTGTCTACAAATCGTATTGTCTAATTCATTTTCTACAGTGCAAAATGTTTTCAAAAGATTCTGAAAATCAGGAGAAATCAATGCGCACAGACATAAGGCCAAAAATCAACACTGGATGCCAATGAGCTTCAGACCTTCAAGCCACACTACACTAAATACATCTAAAAATGCAGGTTTAAGCCTGCAGAAAGGAAGTCCGGTACGATACACAATCTGTATATTTCAAGTTATTCTAAATAGTCTTACCATTGAAACATCTTTCAGTATCCTGCTCTGTTTGCACACTACAACCTGGGTTATCCACTTATCTGTACCTTCATTTTAATAACTGTACAGTTCTGTTTTGGTAACTATTGTCCATGATGTAAATTTATAAAAAATGTGTGTGCTTCTGTTCCATGTCCTGTTTCCTGTTCTGTTTGTATATGTGTCTTTTTGCTGCTGTTACAACAAAATTTTCCCCTTGTAGGACAATTGAAGGATGATTCTATTGCAGCTTAATTCAGAAACACCAACATTGTTTCTTTGCAAAACCTCATAAAATGGACTGAGGAAAAATGGCAAACAGTCAGAAAACAATGGGACAATACTCCTCTCCCAATGGTCCAGTAACCAGTGTCCTTGGTTCCCAGATGTTTACACACTGCTGACAAAATAACAGAGGATGCTGCAGTGGTAAACATGGCTCTGTTCCATGCATCCATGTATTTTGAAATACAATTTAGTGGCTGGATTGATTTAAAAACCAAAAATGCAATGAGTCAGCCAGACCTGGAAAGATTTGCAGCATAAAAAACACCCATAAACACATCACAAGGGTAACCAGACACTGATAGTTGGTATGAAAAACAGGAAACATTTGTCTTCCTGTGGTGTTGGAGTTGTGTGAGAAGAGTCTTCTGTGTAAAACATTACCAAATACAAAAACTGTAAGCCTGACTTGCTGCTGCAGTTAATTGTAATAAAAAGTAATTAACCATCAATGACACCCTGACACTTTGTGACAGCCAGCCCCATAGTGGGGTTGTTTGCCAAAGGGTTTCTATATCTATTATGGCCCTTATGACAGGTAGAAAACAGATCTGACTCCTTAATACAATCACAGATTTTAACAATAGCGTCATCTGTTAGGCACAAGTCATTTTTTAAAAGTGAATGCAATTTACCTAAAGCATAATGCTGGCCCAACCCATGCACGTTTTGCATCTCTTCAACAATTGTCTGTATTGTTGAAGCTGGAAGGAGCAGCTGTCCTTGCAGTTTTAGGTAAAACAAACACACATTCCTAAGGAAGGCCTCACTGAAATTCTGTGGCAGTTCAGTGCCTTCATTTGTTGTTGCCTCATTTAAGCTATGCGGAGCATCTTCACCTGCAAATCCAGCAGAAGACTGAGGAAGTGTCCCCCTATACATGTCGCTTATGCTTTCAACAGAACATTCTCTATGTTTTCTGGACATATGAGCAGTAAATGATGATTTCACAGAGAACATACTTTTACAACCAGTTACTGGACATGCCAGAGGTCGCCCCTCCACTATATGCTGTGTTAAGTGGGATATAAGTTCTTTCACTGTGTGAAATTGGCGCTCACAGAGTGTAGTGGCACATTTCAAGTCTGTAAAAATGGCGCTACCAGCAATAGGGGGTGCAGGTACATTGTGAACCCGATAGAAACGGGCTTTAAAGGCTGCGTAAGCATAAATGTACACCTGCATTCACTACCGACGCATTTGAAAAAATGATGGGGGTCATTCCTGTGAACTCTACAATGCAGCACATAACCCCTCAACGTCTTCAGCGTTTTGTTGCAAAAAGAGCACGAAATCATTGTAGCTGTCGACAGCACATTTGTTTTAGGTTACTAACCTCCTATGACCTTTCAATAAGCACTGCTTGAAAACAGCATGGAAAAAATAGGACTACCCTATCGCTCGGTCAGACGCCATTAATACTATTACTGGAAAACATACTCTCATGTATTTAAAGATAACAGAAAATGCAATGTTAGCTTACCAAAACTTTTGCTCGTGCTAAAATAGCTGAATATCTCAACATATACACATCTCCACCACTCTGCTCGCAGACTGAGCGCGTAAAGGCACGAGCCGCCAAGCTTGCTACTCCCACAATAATTTAAGTAGTCCAATCAAAGAACAGAAACAAACTCTCACGCTCAGTGATTTGCCAAGGTAGAGCTCGTGTAGTTTTAAATACTAACACACTTTGGGCAATTAAGAAAAAATAAATATTTGAGCAAATGATTAATTTAACTTTTACTAAATCTGGCTAAAATTGATTGAACATGGTGCAAAATTAAAGAAATGACTAACATGGAGGAGATGACCAGCTGTCTATTTGAAAGATAATCAGCCCAGCACAGACTCTAGTCTGGCCCACTGGCCAGCTTTGGAAATTTGGATTTTAACAAGTTTTGGATTTTTCTCCCACTGAAAAAGACCTTCCCCATAGCCATTCATACTACTAAATTTCTTCTTCAGCTCTCAGCGAAGGCGGTCACACTTTTCTCCTCTCCTCCTCACCCTTATCTTCCCTGCTTAGCCTCTATGTCCTTGTCTTGTCTTGTGTGCATTACTTTTCCCTGGAATAGCCTCCCACTGTCGTTCTCTAAAACCTAAAAGAGAATTATGGATTTGATCAACTGGTCTCTGAATGCTATTGACACCCTTTTCTCAACGAGAAGATCTGGGCTCGGGAGAGCCTGAGTGCCCTGGAGGGACTTTCCCTGCCGGATACACGATGGACGGGTGGCAGAACTGGAGGGATCATGTGCCTGGCGGGACTGTCGATCGAGGACGCTGAAGATATCTATCTATTCGGAACCATGATAACAGGGTTCATGCTGATCGGAGTTGGCTTAGCCCTGGTTTATCGGAGAAATAAGAGAGCGGAACCGGCTGTTCAAACCCCCCCAAGGCTGCCCGCTGGAATCGAATGGAACGAGGCGCAACCTCTCACAACGAACGTAATATGGTCAACACCTTGGAGACGCTTGCAGCTGCTGTGAAGGCTCAAAACAACACCATTGAGCGTATGGGGGGATACATCAGAGAGAGGCCTGCTCAAAATGAGACCCTTGAGCGACAGTTGGAAAACATCGCGGAACGGATCACTGCAGTTGTGAGGTCTCAGAATCAAAAGAATGATAACACCATGGAACAGAAGTTTGATACCATCATGGGGAGGCTCGCGACTCTCCAACGGGAGATCGAGAGGCCAGTGTCGGAGTGTTAAAGAGCAGCCTGAAAATCTCCTGGGCTGCTCGCATGGAAATTAACAAAACCAACATGAAACATTGCGGATCCCCATCACGGCGCCAGCTGCAGGCCCAAGGCTGGAGCCGAACAATCACTCCCTGATAACGACTGTGTTACGGCTATTCTTCCCATCCCATGCAAGGACACCTGGATTGGCTGGAGGACTGTTTACTTAGCCTGATAGGCCGAAGGACACTGTCTCAGCTGAACTATGGACACGCACACACACACACTTACACTGATAGGCACTCACTCATCCCCCCTCCCTTTCCAACGCCTTCGATGCTTGTTTCCTGCGAGGGAACACGGCGGGTCTGTGTGCCGCGCTGGAATGGTAGCGCTGTGCAGGGCGGCTGCTGTGTTCGCTTCGGATTACTCCTCACCCCCCACCCACCCCTGTGGCTTGTCATGTCTTCACAATGTTGTGCTGTGGACATTTATGTGCTTTTTTGTGCAGAGGAGTTTTTTTGTTTCCTGTTCTCATGCTGTCCTACCATGGAAGCACAGCATGAGTAGGGGTCTCTTTTTTTCCTCTTGTACTTTCCCCATTGTAGTGTACATTTCAATGTTTTTTTCTCTGATTCTACCAATCTCCGACCTGTATCCCCATGTAATGTTTGTGCTATATGTGTAAGGTCGGGGGGGGGTCCCATTTCACTGCAGGGCAACCTGCATGTGACGAATAAAGCTTTGATTGATTGATTGATACAGCAAAGTAATAACAACTAAATGAAAGAAAAGTTCCTGTCTTTTCACTGTCTATAAAAAAACAGGACATTTTCTATGAATCAACAAATCCTTTCTATTTTATAATTACATGACAGTCTGGCCAGTGGGCTGCCATAACTTTTAGGTCATTTTTAACATTTATTTATTACAGTTTAAGACTTATGCTGAATGATTTCATTTATTTACTACAGCAGTTTGTCTACTGTTGAAATTGTACTGTCATATAAAGATATCTCTGATAACTTCTTTACACTGACAGAAATTGTACTGGTCTGGCCCACTTAGAAAGTGGTCTGTATGTGACCAACATTGTAAATGAGTTTGAATGAATTTGTAAAATGTAATACAGATACTTTCCGAATTTAAAAGAAAATTAACAAATTATGTCATTTTAACATTATTTTGTTACTGTTTCAGTTGTATGTGTTGTCTTTTAAATTTCAATTTTTCAGTGTTTATAAAACAGTAAACTGTAAATTCAACAAGGACATTTGATATTTAAAACCTATTCCTACTGTAAAATTAACATTTTTATTTGGTTCAGGACTTTACAGGTATATATGTATTATTTACAAAATGTTGATGTAAATTAAACATTGCTTTTTTGTTTTTCTATTTAAACATTTTTTATCTCAAGATTTTACACAATTTTACTGTTAATTTCACAAACATTTTTACAGTGTGGTTAGAGTACCATATTTCTAAGATTTTCAGGGCCGAGTACAATAACCTCAGTTTGATCTGAATTAAGAAGCAGAAAGTTAGTCGGCCATCCAGGTCTTTATGTCTGTTAAGACATTCCTGATTAAATTGTGTGTTTATCTGGCTTCATGGACAGATAGAGCTGGGTGTCATCATGCATAGCAGTGAAAATGTATGCTATGTCTTCTAATGATGCTGCCTAAGGGAAGCATGTATAATGTAAACAGAATTGGTCCTAGCACTGAACCCTGTGGAACTCCATAATTGACCTTAGTGTGTGAAGAGGGCTCTCCATATGATACATACAGACAGGAGGAATATATATAAAACAAGAGAAAAGGCATACAGGTTTGCAGTCTTAAAATGGAAATCGCTGAAATGTCCCTTAACTGGATGATCGAGCATGGATCAACCCTTAAAATGAAAAGTAGTTTAGAGTCAGTTTGATGTTTTTAAAGCTCATTTTTGTTCTCACGTGTTTACATTGACTTGCTCATTATCACTAACGCTAGCTGTTGGAAAATCTTGCAAAAAAGACTAAAATAGATATAGAAAACCTACCTGTTGATCTTTGTCTGTTCGACCTTGCCTGTTTTGTTTTCTTGTGTTTCACTGAGGTTTCGCCCCCTCAGAAAATAAGATACTAAAATTTAATGATGAGTCAGAAGAATAGCCAGGAGTGTCTTGTGTCTTGTGTTTGAAATAATTACGCGTCATTAAGCTTCCTGTTTCATCAACAGGAGAAAGACACCTGTCAATACATTCCTGAAGTACATAAAAATGTAATAAATAAATAATGAAATCTATAGTCAATTGAATTTATCCAATTATAACACCTTAATAAATGTAATTGTTAATTATTCATTGGTGTGTTTCAATTTAATAATGTCCAACTTATACAGCACTTTGATGTTAATAACATTTTGGTTCTGACACGTCATCTCTTCACGCTATAAAGTGGATGTGGATTAGAGCCCAAAAGAAAGCTTGAAATGCTTTTGCACAGCAGTCCAAATGATTGTAACATCTGAGTGCTGTTTAAAACCCTTCTCATGTCACTGAAGTGTGTTTGCATGGTGCATGTATATGAATATTTTAATTTTACAAGTAAGCTCAAAGACCACAAATGTTCACAGAAACCACATGTATATTCAATTTTATTTCATTTTTTATTATTTATTTTATTTATTTATTTATTATTTATTTTTAGGGAATTTGATTTTTATTATCCTCAGATGGGAGCCTCTTTGCCTGGCTCAAAAGCATAAACACAGAGACAGTGTAATAGTTTCTTTCCTCTCTTAAATTTAACTTCATGGTATAAAAACAGTTCAAGATTTTGTGCTTACAGTCAGTGACACAAGGTAAATACACCCACATAATCACACATTTTCAGTACAGGAGGGAGGGCGTGAGCGAGTCCTGATTGATTCGCTTGCGCTTACGATTCAGCACAGGAGGGAGGGGGTGAGTAGCTCAAATGTGCTGTTAGCATGTTAGCAGAGCGATGCTACTGTGAACCGAGGAGCTATTTTCTTGATGTGAGCTTCTAGTCAGGGTTTTTTCTTCCAGTTCAGAGCAGAAATATTTTTGTTACAATACTGGATGTTGTGTTTTTCTCCACAATTTTAATTATAAGATAGATACATTGCTGCTAACAGCAACAGGGATGAGTCAGTTTGGCTTGTGAATCATGATGCATGAGTCAGTAAAGTGATTCTCGAGTATTGAATGATTCGTTCATGATTCGCGCATCACTGGTAGGGATGGGTATCAAAACCCGGTTCTTGTTGAGAACCGGTTCCCACTCTTTCAATTCCTTGGAATAGTTTGCCATTTTTTGCAAACGATTCCCTTATCGATTCCAGTCGCTCCGAATGACGTCACCACGTTGCGGAGCGTCGTTTACCTGGCAGGAAACACAGCGCCTAAGCGGCTCAAACGCTCAAAAGTATTGTTTTACTTTACGAGAACGGATGACAACAGGCCAACTTGCAATACTTGCAAAGTAGATATTTCATTTAAGGGAGGAAACACTACGAATATGCAAAAGCATTTGCTCACAAAACACGCGATGACCTTAAATGAATGTCGTGTTTTTAATTCCGCTCCGGACTCGTGAATCTCAGCCCAGCAGCAGCGGTAACGTTTGCACCTCCTCTCCCGTTAATGCGGCAGGTAAATAATCAACTAACAGTGCATATTATGTTAGCGCGATCTGCCTTATTACAAAACCTGCCATTACTGTGCATTTAGGTGACCATGATGAGACAGACAGAGTCTGCAGTTCTCGCTGCAGTCTACCGGTAGCGTCTCCTTTCAGGCCAGGATAGACGAATGTCACCGAGCAGTGACTCAGTTTGTGGTCAAAGGCTTGCACCCATTTGCCACAGCAGATGCCCCCGATTTTAGGTAAGTGAATGTGTTTAATTGCAGGCAGGGACATTACTGGATATTCTTGTGTAATTGCTACAGAATAATTTATGTTATACTTTGTTATTGCTACAGAAGAATATTTATTTTATTATTTTACATTTACAATTTTTTTTCCTGGGGACCCTGTGACCCATGGAAGAGCCGTAGGCTGGATCTCTTAAGATCTCACTGTTGGGTTTGTAAGGCCATGTTACTCCTAAATTTCTATCTTGTTCAAAGAGAAAATATAAAACAAAGTTCTAAGCTAATCGACCTTAGTGTTCTCCTTTTTAAAAATAAGAATCGAAAACAGAATCGTAAAAATCGTATCAATATCCATCCCTACTCGTGTATTGATTGATTGATTGATTTAACAAACATGTAATGCTACTGCAGTGCTTATGGGCAATGGATGATCTGGTTAGGCTGATGAGTCCTAGTAAAGGAGTCCTGATGTTTTAGCTCAGTTTTTGGCCTCCACCAGTGCCTGAGGGAAAGTAGCTGGTGAATGATTCACTGGTTGCTCACGAGCTCGTCTCTAACTGTGTCATTCTGCTGTTTGCTCATGGGCAGGTCAGAGTCAGAGGTTTTTACAGCTCCTAAACTGAAAACAGACGCCGCCAGAAACAAATCTACGAGGGCAGGGCGCACGTCAAGCTTAGAGCTGCAAACTGTGCTCCCTGTTCTAAGTGTGTTTGGGTTCTGGATTACACACACACACACACACACACACACACACACACACACACACACACACACACACACACACACACAACGCACACAAAGATGTGTTGGATATCAGGCAAACCTCAAGAGAAGTAAAAATAAATAAAGACAGAGACACAGAGAATTTGTTCTGCTCTGCGGCTTCAACCTCGTAAACTCCACTCAGGATTAAACTAACAGCTACACACACACACACACACACACACACACACACACACACACACACACACACACACAACACACGTGTTTTCCATCATCAGAGGACTTTACGCCGTTTTCCATTCATTTCCTGACGACTTACTCCTTCAGTCTTCACACCAAAAATGAATAAATAACTTTGTTTATTTTCTTAAAGGAAATCAAATCCCCACAATGCGATGTGTAATCTGGATTTTGCCCTCACAACACAGCTGATAGACTTGAGAGGACATTATGTTAACTTTGATTCTTTTTCCAAAGATTTATTCTAACCAAAAACTGTGTTTACATGCATAAATCTAATTTACACAGCGGGGCTGAGTCCCTGTAATGGAGGAGAGTTCCCACAACACAAGTAATTTGAGTACACACACACACATGCAGGGTCCAGATGTGCAGTAATAGTAGCAGCGATGTAAAAAAGGAAGCATACAGTAGGCCCTGAAACCACAATGTGCGCGCACACACACACACACACACACAGAGCCATTGTCATTTACGCACATAGACTCACAGAGAGGACCATTGTCATGCATGCTGCTGGCTGTTTCACGGCAACTTAAAAAGATTAACGGGTGATCAGCATCAATTTACACTGAAGAATGGGAGTTTTGGGGGAGATGGGGGTCGAACGGGGGAGGGGGAGAAGAAAATGATCGAGAGAACGAAAACAAGCCTGGTGGAGAAATAAAAAGACAAATGCAGGAGACGAGAGTTTATCTTCTTTTTTTTAATTCACAAAGTTTTGGTTCAACTGACATAAAAAAAAAGGAAATGAGCATTAATTTAAACATTTATCGTCACTTTTTTTATCCCAAGCTTTATTTTCATTTTTAAATTGGAAAACAAACAAAAACGACAAAACAAAAACATTTATCATCACTTTATTTTGACCCATATACTCTCCTCCTCTTTCTCACCCCGAGTTACTATTGAAAGGAAAGGAAAGGAAAGGGAAGGAAAGAAAAGTAAACAAAGCAAGACTGAAGAAACATAGAAAGGAGAAAGTGAATGATAGGAAAGGAATGCACTTAAGAATCAAAATAATAGGAAAAGAAAGAAAATGAAACCAAGTCAGGGGAGAGAAGAAAAATAAAGAGAAAGAAATATTGAAAGGAAACCAAATAGGAGACCAAATAAAGGAAAGGACAGAGGAAGCAGGACGCAGGCAACATAGAAAGGGAAAAAAAGGAGGATGAACTGAGCGCTCGACCCCTCAAGTGGCTTCAATTAAGAAAATTACAGAGAGATCGAAGGCGAAACCAGAGCTGTCAGCTGATTACAGGGCCAACCCTGTGCTGCAGACCCAGAAGTAACCCCAGCCTAAACCTGAACCCGGACCAGCCCGAGTCCCCCCTCTC
This sequence comes from Haplochromis burtoni, assembly GCF_018398535.1. Taxonomy (NCBI): domain Eukaryota; kingdom Metazoa; phylum Chordata; class Actinopteri; order Cichliformes; family Cichlidae; genus Haplochromis; species Haplochromis burtoni. The sequence continues at coordinate 14,493 of NW_024583199.1, read as the reverse complement.
GTTATTTTAGGCTCAGCATGCTCGGTGTGGAAACACTGAGTCTGCTGCTAACAGACCACATCCAACTCTCTCCGACTTCACTCATTTCAGCTGCTTTTATTTCAGTTTTATTTGCCCTAAATCATCCTCACGACGCCCTGAATGACACAGATCGCGTAGCCTCAGCTCGAGTTAGCTTCTATTAGCTTCTGATAGCTGACTTTAGATGGTTGATTTTAGTGTCTAATAGAAAAATTATTGTTTTTACTGTTTTGATGCTTAACTTGATTATATGTCATTATAATAACCATGAATCAATGAGGGGTTTAAATGTGTGTCTGCTTTTAGGAGGGCGGCTGTGGCTCAAGTGGAGCGAGTCGTCTACCAAGTGGAAAGTCAGGGGGTTGATCCCCGAAGTTTGTATCTTTGGGCGAGATATTGAACCCCTGAAGCATCCAGTCAGGTCATCCTTAGACTGTGAAGTGAACAGAAACCATCAGAGAGATGACTAATCAGAGACAAGAACACTGTGGTGTGCTCGGTACGATAAAGGAGTCCTGGAAGAATGACCCTGAAGACAATCACAAGGTCTTTTCTTCAGAATTATGTGAAGAACCCTCTCCAGGAAGTAGACAGATCTTTGTCCATGTCTTTTATGAAGGGAAGTCTCCACCTAATAAAGTACAAAGGTGAAAACTAGTGACAAAATAAAACAAAAAGTTAAATAACTACATTTTCATGTTTGGGCCAGGCTGGCCGGTTCTTTCCCTCCTCTCCCTCTGGGTGGCTCTGGGAGGGATCATTTCAGGCTCTGCCTTTGGGCAGGTCTCATTCAGAGGCTGCTATGATCCCGCTATGGTGATGGATCTCTGCTTGATCGTTACCTCCACTCTGGGGAGCTTTGTAGCCAGAAAACTCTTACCTGTGGAGGAGTTTCCAGTCACCGGTCAAGTCCAGCCCTTCATCCAGCACCACAAACTTTCCTTTCACCTGTAGACTCTGCCTGCCCTCTTGCAAGTACCATGATCATCGTCTGTCTTTGGACATCAAACCCGCTCGGACGTCCGGCGCTCTCTTTTGTTCCTGGCCACCCGGCTCACTCATATTTACATCGCTCGTTGTAAATAAACTCCATAAATCTGCCTAAAGCCGTCTGGGTTTACTTCCTAGGTTCAGTTAAAAAAGAAAAAGAAAGAAAAGCGTCATGACACAAATAATTAAATAAATCTGTGGTGCTTACATCTCACATTTAAAATCTTATCAATACCCATCCCTATCCACAAGTATCTATACTGACATGAAGATGCTGTTTGCACAGTTGCCACTGGAGGTCTCTGCTGTACCCATTTTGACTCAAACTGGCTCACATAAAGGACTCCCTTGTAGCGCTACTGTTAAGTTTAGAGACAGAGCATGCATAAAGACTGTTAGAGGATGAGAAGACCACTGTAGTTCTGCTGCTGGGAGCCAGGTAACCACTGCTGGGAAACTGAGAGTATTGTATTAGTGATCAAACTATAAAAACAATCCTAAACACAAAATTAAAGAAACATACAAACGGATCATATCACAGCAAAAAGTTAGTGAACTCCCAGTTTACCAATAAAGCCTGTGGCCAGTAGCAGCCACCACAGCACTAGAAACAAAAAAGGAAAAACTACCACTATGTGAATCTCAACAATTAATTTGCAAAACAAACAAATGAAAGCTGAAACTATCACAGAACATACAGCAGTCAGTTCTCTGCCTGCAAACAAACAGAATACTGTTATACTGTTTATAAGAAATAAATATTCATTTTCTGACTATAATAAAAAAAATATGACACCTACAAGTTACTAAATGAAAATACACCAGTGAAACACAATAAAATACATCACAGCAGCTCATCAGGTAAAAGTGTAAATCAGCCCTAACCATAGAAGAAATTAAACACAGTGCAGGGCAATTTGCAGGAAGCGTTCCCTGCACCAGGCTACAATCTTTGGTATGTTCCATGTGATTGGTTATTCCTCTGCGGCATTTGTATCAGTTATTTTTGTGTAATTTTGCATATATATTTATGGCTGGATTGATTTAAAAACCAAAAATGCAATGCCTCAGTAACAAAAGCCATGAACACAACACAAGGGCTAATAGTGCCTGTCACACGTGGCACAAAAACAGGAAACATAACCCTCTTCCTGTGCGTGGTTGGCTCAAGATGGTATCTGTGAAATCTGTTTTAAGCCAGCTGCTGTGTGCCAGCCTTAGAAATGAAATTTAACCAAACCAGCAACAAAAGTCATTTTTTAATGAAAAAAAGAACAAAAGAATTCATATGAATGTTAGTCCAATAAAAATCATCTGAAAGACCTGAACATAATTGAACTTCCTTTAATTTATTGAGCAATAAAGCACAGTGGTCGTCACTGTTGCCTCACAGCAAGAAGGTCCTGAGTTCAATTCCACCATCAGGCCGGGGCCTTTCTGTGTGGGGTTTGCATGTTCTCCTTGTGTTTGTGTGGATTCTCCTGACTTCCTTCCACCGTCCAAAGACATGCACTTAGTTAGGAGTGAATGTGAGTGCGAATGATATGTGTTAGCACTGCGACAGACTGGCGACCTGTCCAGGGTGTACCCTGTCTCTCACCTTAAGACAGCTGACATAGTTTCCAGCCCCCCGGGGACCCTGAAAAAGATAAACTGTAGAGAATTGATGGATGGAGTAATAAATTATTTGCAGATTGCACTCTGAAGTTACACAATGAAACTACTAAACAATGTAAAGAAAGGAAGTGGTCTAGATATATGCAGTGACAGAGATGAAGGCACATCGCATGAAAAGGAATCAGAAAGGTTTTATGAAAACAGAGTTTTGACTAGATAAAGTAACATGGTGTGAACATGGTAACAAATGGACTGGTATTTAGAGGAAACAATCTAGAATAATATGAGAGTAAAGAAAGAATGTCAGGAAATGAACAAGTGCAAAGTTGAAAGCTTTTCTGTGGAAAGATGAATTGTGATGTGAAATTCATTTTGCCACATGCTCTGGACTAAAGAGTAGAGAGACCATCCAGCTTATCATCAGTGCTCAGTTCAAAATCCTGCATGTCTGACTGTATCAGAGTTTGTGAGTGCCTATGAAACCGCTATCTGACATTCATTTTGCACATGTTGTATCTCTCGGCACCATCGGTGCTCTATTTACAGTACAGATTTTTAGGACAACATGTGCTCCCATTCTCATATCTTTTTTTCAGAAGTCACAAAGTCTCAAGGACATTAAACCACAAGCATAATTTGAAGTATGATTTTAGAAGTTCACAAAACACTAGAGATCTTTGTCTCAGTTATTCTATACATTTTTACATGCATTTTTTAGAATACATTGATTTACAAACCAAAGCCACAGTGGGTTCACCAGACCTACAAACATTTGCTGTAACAAAAACCATTGACTGGGCACCACTGCTAACAGAAAATATGATAATTTGCATGAACACAGGAAACATTTGTCTTCTTGTGCTGTTGTGGTTGCCCCAGAAAGGGTGAGATGATGCCAAATCAAACAGCACCTACAAACGTGACTGACTGTGTTAAATTTAGTACAGTAGCATTAATCTGCCTCCTGCAGATCTGCCTTTTTCTCGGTAACACCATCTCCAAGCCAAACATCACAGCTGGTCTCACTGCCATCTTTCACTTGTTCTGCCACAAATCACCCCTGGCAGTCATCTCCACCCTGCTTGCATTCTTTTTCTTCTTCACCTCTCTTGTTCATGTTTGCTTGACATTTTTTGTTCAACACTGAATAAAAAAGTTGGTTGAGTTGCCATCTCTTTACAGTAGACTCCACAGGCTGTGGTGACTAAATTGTGTTAACCACACGTTTTAACATCTCATGACATAAATAACATAAATTCACTTTGTATCTGTAACACTCTACGTTTCAAACTGTGAATAGAATTCATCATTCCAAGTCATTCATCAAAAAACCTGTCGTGCCACACAACCTCATCCTAGTATAAAGTGTTTGGGAAACATGAAATTTGTTGACACGACTTTGGAAACGTTTTGAACAGAGTGCTGTTTAAACTCCTTCTCATGACGTCACGTTGCGTTTGCATCCTGCCACCTGTAGGAGCAGCACTCGTGGTTCTTATGTGAGGGTGGGAGCAGAGAGCTCATATCTTCACTTTGACTGGAGGACTTGCTCACTTCACAGCTGCTATAGGACTGAGATATTAAGCTGAATTTCAAAGAGACTGTGATACTTGGTGTGAAAAGCAGGAAATATTTCTTTTTCTTTGTCTGTAATTTTACAGGTCAGAAGCTGCAGCCTCAGCAGGCACCGAACTGCTCAAGATGTTGAATAAACTCCTGCAATATGTCCGTAGTGGAAAAATCGGCACCACTGGCACAGGCATCGGGATTTTCTTCGCATTTATGTATCTGCAGGCCAAGATGTGCGCTTGCTCAGGCCACACTTTTGATTGCAATGAAATGGTGGTCGTGCCTGTTTTTTTAGTATTTTTCCTGGTGCTCCTGATAGACCAGACATTTCGGAGCACAGCGGAGCATCCATCCACGTTTTTATGCCTTGTACTCAAGCGCGTTATCAGAGCATTTCTAATCAGTCTGCTGTGGATTGTAGCTGTGTTGCTTTTCACAGACTGGTATAGTTGCTGTACCACTGATGAAAAAAAGAGGAAGCTGTTCTGCAAACCTGAGAGTCTCACGGCTGATGAAAAAGCTCAAATACCTGAGCTGCAAATGAAGTCAAAGGTGAGGATGTTTTGTTATTTTTCACACACAGTGCACATGTAATGTTATTGTTCTGTTTTTTTAATTTATGAAAGTATAATAAATATACAGACACATTAATGCTGTTATGTTTTGCATGTTTGTTGCTTCTTTTTCAGCTTGCTGCTTACTCTCTGCTCCTCAGCATGACTGTTGTCGCTTTCTTCATGACTTGGAGTGGGTGGAGAAAATGGTTTAAAAAAAAATACAGTTGGTGCAACAAGAAAACTTTTTACTACAAACTGATTTTGGAAGAAGAGAAAAAAGTTCTGGAGGAGCTTTTGAGGAAAGAAGCAAATGAAACTCTGACTAAAGAAATCACGAGCAACATAAAAAGGAAAGACTGGGACGGCTGTTTAAATGTTGCTCAACAAATGATCAGTAATGCAAAACATCAAAAACCAGAAGCAACCAACCAGCAGATCAACTGGATCAGTGAGGGGAGCTCCAGCAGAGGGGGACAGCATCATCAAGAAGCAGCACATCAGCAGGTAAAAGGCTCTGTTATATACAGATGTTACAGCTGCCAGACTCAGTCAGGGGCGTCAGACTCAATCACTGAAGGAGCCAGAACTCAAAATATACTCTAGGTGTTGGACCAAACAGGATGAACATTATTGAACAGACCAAAGGTAACCCTGTTTTAAACAGAAATGCAAACTGAAATATTGACATATTAAATTATGTTGCCGTTATTGGGCCTAGAGTTTGACAAGTCTGGTCTAAAATGATGGAACTAGTTCTTGTTTGGATTCAGCTGACCATGAATAAGTTGAACTTGTAATTTTGTTGCAAGTTAACTAGAAATTGAAAAATACATTCGTTTACACTTGTGTTTCCTCCTAGTTTGCAAATAGGATCCATATTAGGAATATGCTGAACACTAACACTGTGCAGAAACACAATGAAGAGCCAATAATTAGTGCACAGAGATTCTGTCATTTCTTTTTTCAGTGAGAAATACATTTTTTATTCATTCATAAAATTATTTTGCAGGCACAAAAGTATGAACTCCAAGCATTGTCACAAGGTAAATTAACCCACAATCCTTATTTCATCTTACAGCTCTTGACATCACTCAACTTCCCCTTTACTGTGAAAATACTGAAAATCAGACACTTCATTATGTTTCTTCACTGATGTGAAGACGGTGATCTGCACATTTGCCCCCCGAGGTCTCTGCTGTACTTGTTTTCACTAAAACCTTTTTGCTGGTTTTACATTTACAAAACTATCATAATGACTATGGAACGCAAGGACTGCCATAATGAATTAATTAAATACACCATTAAATAATTCATTAAATGTGGCAATAATTAATTAAAATTTGAAATAATAAAAAAAATTAACACATTGAATTAAGTAATTATTGACACATTTAACGAATTATTTATTTATTTCACATTTTAATTAATTATTGCCACATTCAAATAATTATTTAATGGTGTATTTCATTAATACATTATGGCTGTCCTGGCGTTCCATAGATGACACAGCAGACAGTAAATTTCTAAACTGTAAAAGTAACAGGGAGGAGAGGGCGGGGCGGCATCTAATAACCAACTCGCAAAATAAAACAAAATAAAAACAAAACAACAAACACGAAAACACCAGACATCATGATACAGACTTATAATTTGCACTGATGTTTTTTCGAAACATGAAAAGTGAGCGCGAGAGCCCTCGGTGCGCCGGCTTGCTGCTGAAGTCAAAGTAAACTTTGTCATCTCCGCTACATAGGTGAGCCACACGATCGTGGCTCAAGAGTTGGGAGGTCACCTTGTAATCGGAAGGTTGCCGGTTCGAGCCCCGGCAGTCTCAGTCATTGTGTCCTTGGGCAAGACACTTCACCCGTTGCCTACTGGTGGTGGTCAGAGGGCCCGGTGGCGCCAGTGTCCGGCAGCCTCGCCTCTGTCAGTGCGCCCCAGGGTGGCTGTGGCTACAATGTAGCTGCCATCACCAGTGTGTGAATGTGTGTGTGAATGTGTGGATGACTAGATGTGTAAAGCGCTGTACAAATACAGGCCATTTAGCATACAGTCCAATATACATAGAGAGATGAGACGACGAGGCTCCAGTTAAGTAAACAATAAATATAAGAAGAGTAAGAAAATAAATATGCACTCTAGGACCCGGGGTAAAGGGATCAATAACAATTTATAGTTTGATGATTTAAAGTCTCACACACAACCCGTCGAAAGGGGAGGGGCTGCTTCCAAATAGAGCACATTTCATTCATAATGATGTGAATCCAAGCCCCATCATGTATTCATGATCTGAATCCTGGGTTGTGTGAAATCCCAGAAATAAACCTTAGACAAAGTGAATCTGTGATCTAAGGTGTAGGTCTGTTAGGTCATGTTGTGGTGATCCTCGAGTTGGGGGATTTGTGTTCATACTGGAGGGCAAAATTAAAACCAATGGAAGATGGACAAGAAAAGTTGAAAGTCATCAGGTGCTCAGTTTAGAAATAATAGAAAAGAAGCGAAGAGAAACGAGCAAAAGATGCAGGCAATACAGGCCAGAGGGAGTGTTCGCCCGGGGCGCCAAACAGGCTAGGACCGCCACTGCAACTAGCATAGGTATCGCCCCAGTTGAATTAATGAAGGATGAACTTATTTTAGTGTTATAAATTTTAACTGTTAGAGTTCAATTTAACCACCAGTGTTTTTGATTGTTGAACAGGCTACAGTGTCTTAATTAATCTTTCAGAGAGCAGTGAGAGTGAATTTTAGGGGATTTTAAAACACTTTTTTTGGAGAAATGACAACGTAACAGCCATATTCATTAAAATATAGTTTTATTAAAAGTTTAAATGGAAAGAACATTCTGGAACAGTTGGGAATTATTATAAAACCATTACAGTCATTAAACAATGTCCTCACTTTTGTATCATAAAAAAATCACCATAGCTACTATTTTTAATTGTTACTGATATTATTTAATACTTAGTGCAGGAAACTTGCTCATTGCAAAGTAGTTTGTAAACAGTGGTGGGAAATACTTTGTCTGCCTCGCCAACCCCCCCTTTGATCCCTGTTTAATGATCTCAGTTGGCTTTTAATTACTGGATTCTAATTTAGTTATTGTTAGATTGTTACATGGGAGTTATTTGTGTTTGGAGTTGCAGAGCAGAACCACCAAATAATAATCTAGTGTATATATATCTATACTGGGCTTTTCTATTCTTTTTCTGTATATGTCTATGGGACGTATCTGAGTGAAAATGAGGCTTAAATTACTTTTGAAATTCAAAAATGGGATTAAATGTAGTCTAAAGGGAATTTTAAAATCCAGACTGCGTGTGGTCTCAACATTACAAGTAGGAACTTGTTCACAGAATGCAATTCGATCATTTAAATTATGTTAAACAAAAATTTTAATGGGTCAGTTTTTAAAACTTTGGCGCTCAATATATCTTTCGCTGAAAATGGTCACTTGGAGGCTTTAGAACTGATCAGAAAACCACATAGGGATCAGAGTCCAATTGCACAGCAAGAATATGAACAAGAGTCATTAATTCAGACCAAAATCCAATTCTGATTCTGGTCTTTTCCCAGCTCTTCCTATCCAGATTAGATTTTGGATCTGCTCACAGTGTCCGTAAAACGACTCTTTTAATCCTTTCTATTTTGTTTAGTTTTTCAAAGACTATCACCATCCACACTGACACATGTTCAATTCCTCACAGTGAGTCAGAACTGTGATTTTGTTGCACGCAGTGCCTGGAATAGAGCACAGAAGTAAAAACAAGCTATAAATACAACTTTGTCTCAGTAAACGCTAACACTTGTTTTTTATTTATTTATTTTAATTGTTTTCATTTTTCAAGTCTAGTTTGATGTCATTCAGTTAACACAAGCGTTCAGGTTTCAGTCTAGAGTGGCTGAAATAACTTTGTTCTTTACAGAGACACTTCTGTGTTGTTGTTTTTTTTGTCCGATAGAGATCAGAGACACCGAACCGTTATTTGATGAATACTTCTGAAAGAAGATGAAGAGGTGCAGCTACAAAATCAATACAAATGACCACTGACAAATCATGCCCATCCAGCAGTCTGCTTTCTGATGCTTACCTCGGTTCAGGTGTTGGGTGCAGCAGTCTGATCAGACCTCATTTTCCTTTGTAACTTCCTGCACCTCCCCCAGCTCCTCTGGAGTCCCACTGAGACGTTTACAAGTCTGCACGACACCCAGTCTCTCTTTATGCAATTTTTGTCAAACTATGTAAAGTGTCCATTCTGTGTTGTTGCTGTTTGGAATGATAAATCTAAAGAAATGTTTATAAGTTTGTATTATGCTTTATTTTTTTATATAGCCTATTGACTATTCAGCTTTTACATTAATACACTTGCAAATGGAGTGGTGTAAGTAAATAACATTCATCAAAATAAAGTGCTCTGTAAAAAACAAAACAAATACCCTGTGATATTTTGTGGACTACCTTATGCTTTAATAGCAGCACATTTTCCCTGTGACACTGTATTGAAGCTTGTGCTGTGTCATTTTTCACAGAGATCTTATCCTGATGATGGGAAAACTGGACCACTACATGAAGTGTTCTCAAGCACATCCTAAAGATTCTCAGTGAGGAACAGGCGTAGACATGAAAATGATTTCAAGCTACCTTAACCACTGTACATCAGGAATAAAAAATAAAATAATGTGGTTCTGTATATTCAAGTATTCACCTTAACTAATTTTTTGGGCACCTAACATTGTTGAACCTAGATCTCCAATCCAATCAGAAGACTCTTACCTCTTATCCGTTTTTTATGTGATAGTGTTAAAATAGTATTTAGTGTTTTCTAGCTGTTTTCTTTTCTTACTGCACAGTAAGAAGAAAGTCTGCTGCATCCGTTTTATAATGAAATGTGAAATTGCAAAGAAATTGAAATTGTGGACCCTGCAGTGGCTGTTACATAATGTGAACCTGTATGTGTCTGCCATGAACAACTAATCAGAGAGGAAAACTCAAGCAGTCAACCCACCAATCCAAGCACCAGAACATAAACTGACAGGGCATGCATACAAAACTGTACAAGAGTAATAATAAGAATGCATACTTTATTGATTGAAATGTTCACATTTTGGACAGAGAGGACAGATGGTTTGAAAGAGGAGTGAAAGAAGCATCTATGTCCACTGTGAGCGATCATCTTTGAACAGAGGCGGGGTTTACGACACCAACTCTCTGCCATCTATAATCCAGTTTTGAGATCCCTCCCCAGACGCCTTAACGCCCACTCACATCCTGGGCCATCTGATCTCAGGAATTCGCATGATAAGGTGGGGCCAGGTTTCACAATGAACTCACCCGAAACTCTGGCTGATTGGGACCCACACCCAGTTTCACACCTTGGCTCAGGCGATTAGAGGATCATCAGGGGTCCTTTTGTCCCTCTTTGGGGGGAAACTCCCACTAGGTTTATATCTGGGACTCTCCACCATTTGACCTTAGAACTGAAGAAGCTTCTTGGATGAGAGGTGAAACGTCTTCAAGCAACTTAAAGAAGTCCAGACGCTTTTCTTTGCAAGCTCCTTTGACTTTCTCCAAGTGGTGAAGACAGCAACACAAAGAGCATCTACTGTCAGGAACTGCCGTCCATTTTTGTAAAAGTCCTTCACCATCCATCCCCAAAGGTTCTCAAGTGGATTTAGATCAGGGGAACATGCAGGATGGTCCAAGAGAGTGATGTTATTCTCCTGGAAGAAGTCCCTCGTCCTCCAGGCATTGTGTTCTGTAGCATTGTCGCTGTTGAAAAACCCATTTGTTACCACACAGACATGGGCTAATTACTGATTACTTCTCCAAAAGTAAAAGTAAAGTAATCCTGTTACTTTACTGATTATTTATTTTCAAAACTAATTTGTTACTTAGTTACTTTTAAAAAACATGATACACAACCTGAATAGGTAATAAAGCAATAGATCTTTCAGCCCAATTCTACTTTTTCTGCATAATCCATCATATAAAATGTAATCAAATGAAAAAGTCTCTTTTTAAAACTTGATTTAATAGTTTTGATCCTCTCCTGTCACGTCTGTGACATTTAACTTCGTCATACGTACAGATTTGGATTATTAACTTAAATCAAAAAATCAAAACAATTATTTGTTCATTGCTCCTTCCAACTTTTGACATGTGACCATTTCTGGTTTTCAAGTTGAAATAATTCTATATTGATACCTTATCTAGAACTCAACCCCAGCGGTGTCCAACCTTTTTTGCACCATGGACCAGTTTAATGTCAGCCAATATTTTCCTTTAGGGCCTTTAAGCCAAGACAAAAATTTCACGATAAAATCTCTGAAAACCATAAATTTCACACCCGAGCCTCAACTCTCGCGACCGCTACTCTACGCTATCAACTGCCACAGGAAGAAAGTGGTTAAAAATGAATATGCAGATAAATAAATAAATTCAAACCACCAAATCAGACACATGAAAGTCGTCTTTTTCAATAATATTCAGTCAGTGCTGTTCAATGTGTGCTGCATATATGATGTTTTAAGTTATGTGTTTATGTAGTAATAAAATCCAAATGACAGCCTTTACTTTTATTTTAAACACATGTCAGGCTGTCTTTCTATTCAGACACTGCTTCACTCTGACCTGCAGCACTCTTTGGTCTGTAACGCCTCCCTGAGGATAAAAGCTCAATATGCAGGTAATTTACTTTCTAGAACTGAGGCTGATGTAAATTTACAAATACAACCCTCAACCCCCACCCCC
>NW_024583199.1:0-2971 GCF_018398535.1 Haplochromis burtoni | reverse complement strand
CCCCCCCCCCCCCAACAAATGAACAAATGTAGCCAGATGGGTCACTTGCTTGCTCATGCTTGGGTTGAGTGGGAACACACCTTCACCTTAATTATAGGCATCTGCCAATATAAGGCCATGCAGGCTTTTTTCCCATTCATCGCTCCTTTGCCTTCATGTATATCATTGAGCACTAATATACACAGCAAATCCATGCCCAAATTAACAGTCAGATTTGATTTCAGCTCTATTAAAGTGTCCATGTGGGTCCACACCAGTGGTTAATTTAACTCTTTTTGTAGAGTTGGTACATTAACTCTGATTTGGTGTTAAATATCAAATCTGTCTGGAGTTGATAATTTAACACCTATTAACATTAACTATGTGTTAAGAGTTTATATAGATAAATACGATACTCTCACAGAGTATCTTACTTTAACTACATAAAAGTTATCTTCTAATAAATGCTGAAAGGTGTAAAGGTTAGAAATTCCTTGGAAATAAACATTTATTAAAAAGAGGCTGTTTTTCTGAAAAAACATTTATTCTGAACTATGCACCATAATTTCAAAACAAAATTTATACAAAATTAAAAATTTCCCGCTCACCCCTGCTGGCGGCCTATCCTTCAAGCTCAGGTCCTCTACCAGAGGCCTGAGAGCTTGAGGGTCCTGCTGTCTTACTTGTTCCCAGGACTGCGCTCTTCTGGACAGAGATCTCCGATGCTGTTCCTGGGATCTGCTGGAGCCACTCACCTAGCTTGGGAGTTAACGCACCGAGTGCTCCGATTACCACTGGGACCACCGTCACCTTCACCCTCCACATCTTCTCGAGCTCTTCTCTGACCACTTGGTATTTCTCAAGCTTCTCATGTTCCTTCTTTCTGATGTTGCTGTATTTGGCGCAGATGTCTCTGTACACAGTCGGCGACCTTTCTGATGATGAGTGCCATCGAAAATTTCCTCAGAAGTCAATGTGCCATTTGATTGCATTAGCAGGGCTGCACTGGGACAAAAAATCGGCCCGGGCATTTTGACTAGCCCATCAGGTATTATAGTAAAAGACATAAAGCCTTTGAACGGAAACAAATGCAGTTGTGACAGTGATGTACACTGTCTTGTTGGTATATGTATGATACATACTCTTAGGGAAGAGGAAGCAGGTTGTCTCTGTCTGTCATTGTCAGTGTTTTAACTTATTTTATTTCATTCTTTTATTTTTATAGCATCGGCTTGTGCTTTGTGGAACTTCTTTTAACGAAGATGGGTTTTGTATTTCGCATGGTTTTATTGGCAATCCTAAGAGTTGTTTGGAGTCATTGCTACTCACAAAAAATTACACACTCACGGGAGTTTCTTCTGGATCTTCTGTTCTTGGGGACTTTAATCGCTACGACTTGAAGGAAACACTGAGCAGTTTTTATCAGTATGTGAACTGTCCCACACGCTTCAATAAGACTCTGGATCTATGTTACGGTTCCATAAAAGGTGCGTATACATCTGTGGCTGGCCCCGCCCTCGGATCCTCGGATCACAACACGGTGCATCTTCTGCCAGTTTACAAGACTGTACTGAGAAGAGAGAAGGTGAGGAGACACCACATAAAGGTTTGGAGTGACGACGCCTCTTTATCCCTGCAGATCTGCTTTGACTGTACAGACTGGTCGGTGTTTAGAATCATGTAGAGATATTAATGAACTCACTGACGTCTGCAGCTATATCTCCTATTGCAGAGACATGATTATCCCCTCAAAGGTTGTGCATTTTTTCCCTAATAACAAACCATGGTCTTCAAAAGCTCTTATGAGGCTGATTCATGAAAGGAAAAAAGCTTTTATTAAAGGGAATATCTTGAAAGTGAGAGAGTTTAGGAAGGAGATTAGATCAGAAATTAAAAAAGCCAAAATAAAATACAAGGATAAGGTAGAGGCGGAGATGGGTAGCAATAACTTAAGGGTTGCCTGGGCAGGCATGAAACACATGACTGGTCACTGTCACAGTGACTGTAATAAGATAAGTCTCCCTGGTTTTAGTTCAGACTCTCAGTTAGCCAATGAGCTGAATAGATTTTATTTGAGATTTAATGACAATTATAATTTAAGGAATACACGTGATTTCCTAATAGAGAAATCCCGTGTATCCCCCCCAGCTTTAGTCTTTAATGAAAGAAGGGTGGAAAATCTTTTTAAAATGAGTAAGACTAATAAAAGTCCAGGTCCTGATAATATTTGTGGCCAGGTGCTTAGAACATGTGCTGAGCAATTATGCAGTATTGTTTATTACATCTTTTTTTTATCACTTCAGCAACAGAAGGTTCCAGAGGTATGAAAAAAATTAATTATTTCTCCAGTTGCTAGGACCACAAAACCTACATCATTAAATGATTTTGGGCCTGTCGCTCTAACATCCCTAGTGATGAAGTCCTTTGAAAAACTTGTCAGGAAGGAGATCCTGCAGCAAGTAGAGAAGCTTATGGATCCACTACAATTTGCATACAGGCCTTGTAGAGGTGTTGATGATGCAGTGGTCACTCTGTTGAACTTCCTCTATCGCCATCTTGATGGCGCCAAAGCTCATGCTCGGCTCTTATTTATTGATTTTTCTTCAGCTTTTAATACTATCCAGCCACATCTGTTGGTTGATAAACTTCTTAACCAGTTGATTTTAATCTCGTTGGTTGGATTTGAGACTTTTTAACTGGCAGATCTCAGTGTGTGAGAGTGAACGGCTGTTTTTCCAAACAGCTGAACTCTTCTACTGGCTCACCGCAAGGTTGTTGTCTCTCTCCTCTACGGTATATTTTGTACACTAATGACTGTCGCAGTGCACAGGCCAACAGGCATTTCATTAAATATGCAGATGACACAGTCATTGTAAGTAGGGTTGCCAACCGTCCCTTAAAATACGGAATCGTCCCGTATTTAGAAACAAAAGCACACGTCCCGTATTGAGCTAATAAGGGACGCACTTTGTCCCGTAATACAGTGAGAATC
>NW_024583198.1:113689-144902 GCF_018398535.1 Haplochromis burtoni | reverse complement strand
CGGTGGCGCCAGTGTCCGGCAGCCTCGCCTCTGTCAGTGCGCCCCAGGGTGGCTGTGGCTACAGTAGCTTGCCATCACCAGTGTGTGAATGGGTGGATGACTGGATGTGTAAAGCGCTTTGGGGTCCTTAGGGACTAGTAAAGCACTACATAAATACAGGCCATTTACCATTTTTGTTCTGAGTGAAAGAGAACAGACATGTACAGACTGAATAATCAGTTCAACAGTCAGAGTGTTTCTCTAACAGGAGGACACTCTTTACTCTCAACTCAGCACAGACACACTGAGGCACAAGGAAAGAAATAAAATGCAGGATAAAGAGTTTCAGTGAATGTGGTGTTGAAGGTGTGGAGGTGGATCAGAGTGTCAGAGGAGACTCTGTAGAAGGACAGAGTGCCAGCAGGAAAGTCCACATACACTGCTACTCTGTTAGAGACAGAGGAGGAGATGGACGTTCGACTGTTAGCATGACAGACAGAATCAGGACCATTATCAGTGCAGTTCAGACTCCAAGACTGATCATTGTATCCAAACACACAGTCATAACTGTCTCCTTTCCTTCTGATTCTTCTGTAACTCACTGACATGTCAACTCTTCCACTCCACTTGACCTCCCAGTAACAGCGACCAGTCAGTTCATTACTACACAGCAGCTGAGGCCAAACATCAAATCTGTCTGGATGATCAGGATATGACTGAACCTTCTCCACATGTTTCACTGTCGTGTAGTTGTCAGACAGTTGGAGATTTGTGTGTACTGTGTTTGTGTCGATTGTGAGTTGACAGGAATCTGATGGAGAGAACAAACACAATCCAGCTGCAGTTATTGATCCATCATCTGTTCATTGATTGACACTTTGATGATGACTCCTGACATCAGAGATGTGAATGAGTGATGTGACAGTTTGAAGATGGTTGAATGTGTGCTGCTTTGTTTTCATGAATCACATTAAAAACACACTTACACTTCCTCAGACCTGGTGTCAACCATCGGACTCCAGCAGGCTCCACCCTGAAAGGAGGAGGGGGTCAGACCAGCACAATCTCTTTCAGCATGCACACATGGGCTGTATCCCAATTCAGGGTCTGCAGCCTTAAAGGCTGCATTTTAAGGCCGATTACGTCATAGCGACGCGACGAAGGCTGTCCCAATTCGAAGGCTGCTCGAAATGCGGCTCAAATGCGTCCTTCATTTCCCTGAATTTTAAGGATGTGGCAGGTGTAGACGGCGGAAGGAGCTGGAGATTTGTCGCAAAGGAATGGGCGGGCGCAGGGGAAAAAACGCAGGCAGACAGTGATCACACAGCGCGCCCGAGGGCGCGCGACGTCGGACGCTCACGCGTGCGCGGTGAAAGGCGAGAACTAGGGAGCAGCCGCAGACTGAGGCCGATAACTCACCATTCCCCTCGAACCCCAAAAAACACATGAAATCCACAGAAAACAATGAACATCCTGCAGCGGCCCCGCTGGTTGGCCACACGTGAGTGGAGAGTTGGAAGTAATATTTGAGCCCAAGAGAAAAAGCAGACTCGAGCGAGCAAAAAATGAAAGAGTAAAGAAGCAGCCCGCCCCGGCAACCAGAGGGAATGGGGTGAAAGGCGAGCCAGGCAAAGACGAGAGGAAGGACGAGTTAAGGAGAGGAGGGCACCACAGCACCATCACCCCCAACCACACACCCACCACACAGGCGCACACACAGAACACACACACGCACACACAACACCACGCACGGCAGGAGAAAACAAAAGACAGAGAGAGCGGTAGCGAGCTAAAAGACCTTCTATAAGAGAGTTTACGCTCGGAAGGAAGGGAGGGATCTTAGGGTTCGGTGGAAAGGAAAAGAAGGGAGATAGGGCTAAAAAGAAGCCAAAAGAAGCCTGAGGATGGATGGTATGGTCACGGAACACGAAAATGAAAAAAAAATTATGCTGGAAATGTTTGAACAGATAGATACGAAAGAAACATTAGGAAACCTACATGTTGAAGCATGGCAGTGGTGAAAAGGCACCCAACAATTCGATTGTCCGTGCAAGATGATACGTCAATACAGTGAAGCGCATTGCTAGTGAGGAACCCTCGCTTGCCGTCAGGCAACAAGCAGAACTTAGGGGTTTTAAAAGTCACCATTGTGAGCGTAAGAATAGGCTCTCAAAGGCGGGGTTACCGCGTCGCCATAACGCGGCATAACGCCTGAATGACAGCAAAACGAGAGACAATAGAGTCGAAAAGCAATGAACTGAGCTAGAACCAAACAAACAAAAAAGGGCGAATTAATGAACTTTAAAACCAAAACGCCATGCGTCCTCTCTTTCACTTCCTCTGCCCGTCCACGAACAGATAGAAGCGGACGATGATTGGAAACGGTAGGTTGTGCCAAGTTCCAGAGGCCGTCTAGAGTGAATGCACCATTGGGTTGCTAGCGCCAAGCGCTGAAGCCCAACAGCATGCGGAACAGGATGCACAAAGAGGAGGTTCTGGAGACGTCCCGCCGCTTCTCCGGGCAAGACCAATGCGCCGGATTCAAACACAGGCGGCGGTGCCTTAAACGGTCTAAGGCAAGTTGAGTATGCGGCCCTATGATTGGAACCGGGGTTCAAGCCGGAGCCGAGGCCGGGCGTTTGCGGTTACTTTAAAGGCGCAGAACCTTGATGCTGATGGAAGCCCAGTCGGCACCTGCAGGGGCCAAAAAACCGGAGCACCCACTACAGAGAAGGCGGGCAATGCTGCCACCGAACATTACATTGCGCCCTTTGTAGAAGCGCTGCAGAGAAATGAGATAGCTCAGATGCATTAAATCAGATCAATCAATTTGATGCAACTACGTGACTCTCTTCCACCAAGGACATGAGTGTTCATCAGAAGATACCCCAGAAGAGAGTAAGAGCGCAAAAGGATTGGATAGTATTAGTAGTATGTAGGAAGGAGATGAATTTCCAAAAAGAATGAGAATACACGAGAAGATGAGATTCGACCTTGAGTGCGATGGCTGGCGATTATCGAAAAAGCGTAGAGATGGCAATGGATGTATGCAAAGGGCGGATCGTGAACAGTTGAAAAGAAGAGGAGAGGAACCGGGAGAAGGGGGAAGGGGGGGCGCAGAGGATTCAGCGGGAGGTATTATGCTATAAGGCGGCTAAAAACAAATGGAATACTCATATTTGATCAAATAGCAAAATAGAAAAGCCTTATAGTGAGGGGGGCCAACTTATAAGATGCAAATTACTTGCATACGTTTGTATAGCAGACGATGTCGTCCACAGGCCATAATAAGTTGTAAATAGGAATCTGACGAATTGAAATTAGGGCGGGAAATTATATGGATAATTGGTAATACACCTGTACTTGTGTACACTGAGAACACAAAAGCGCGATGGTAAGATTGAAAACCATGCTCACTAAAACATGTTTCAACCACATCAACTGATCACGCATACATGTCCCAATAGATGCCAAAGCTGTGTCGCATTGGGTATCGCGATTTCGGAACTGAATCCTGTATCTTCCTGCCGCATTTCTTTTGAAACGGACTAACTCCTCAATATTCTCTACAACTATATATGTGAATTATATGTATCTAATTTGCTTTTTCCCATGTACGTGGAGCAAAACTACACCAACGCCCCCGAGAAAACGGGTGAGAAATGGATATTTTACAACTTTTAACTGTATGAACCTTTTAAATTTGTCATCTCTTTAGCCTTTTTTATATTTATTAAAGAATCAAATACGCAATAAAGTGTTTTAAAAATCAAAGTTCAGCTTTATGACAGTTGTCTTGACCGCTGCTACGTATGTGGTGGAGCCCAAGCATTTAATCTGGAGGACTGTACGAGGAACCAGACACAAATGTCTTTGTGCTAGTGTAGGAAATGAGGAGCGCTGACTGTTGAAGGTCTCAGCCCACCCTTACCCCCCACCTCCCTGTATATGGTAATACACTCTTATTAGTGGTCAGCATACCTCAGCATACCCGAAAATATTTACAGTAATCAGCCTCTTAAAGCCATCTCCACGGTCCCAACAGTTTGGATCATTTTTACTTTTTTATTTCATTTTATTTTATCTTTTTATTCTTTAGGATATGCGATTATATATTTTAAACACATTTTGAATATTTTCGGTCATATTATTATTATTATTTTTATTATTATTAATATTATTATTATTATTATTATTATTATTATTATTATTATTATTAGAAATAATAGTTTTACCACAGTAAAAATCGCAAATGCAGTCCAGGAAAACATGCAACATGTGTGTTTTGTCTGCAGTGGATCTGGCTCCGTTAGCAAGGCACTTCACAGCACTTGCACACACATTCAAGCGCACACACACTCCCTCGCACGCCAGTGACGTCAGGATGGAGTTTGGAGTAGAAAGCCAAGTGGATGAAGGAAGTGGAGATCTCCACCCTCCAGCCTCCCCCTGACACTTCTCATAAATATTACCAAGGCTTATTCGGGAGGCTCCCACCATAAAGTCACATCGTGTCCTGGTTTTAACAAGTTTTCAACCGTAAGAAAATCGGAAATTTGCCCCTTTTTTCCCTTCGCCACCGCGTTGGCAGTATCGGATGCGCTCCGGCCACCGTTTTTCCAACTCGAACTTTACGCACCGGCTACTGCGCCACTAGCTGGAGAGCTGCTGTTGCCGTTTACCGGCTGCTGCCCGGGGATCCAGTCCTGGTTCTCCGGAATCTTCGGCGTCGAGGGCAAAGATCCCTGATAAAATGTATAATTAATGTTTTAATTTGTGGCTGTCGATCGATCGGAGGCTGACTTTTTATCAACTTGGCTTCGGGACTTTGACTTGTGTTTCTCGTCGCTGCTGGCAAAGAAACCGAGAAACCACAAGTGATTCAGTGTCACAAACTTCATTGTTTCTGTCCACAAGAAGAGGAGAAAGAGGACACTTTTTATCCAGATTCTTTAAAATATCGAGGATCCAAGATGAGCAAACCCACCGGTTCAACAAGTGGCTGTTTGGATATTCTGAATGTCAAATCAAGTAAGTTTTGTTCATCATCATCTCCGATTCCTCTGAAGAACACGGCATAGATAATGGGAGGTCTACAGTAGCGACGGGTATAACAAATGAGTGAGTGAGTGGTGTCTTTAAGGATGTTTCTCACGACTCTACCTCATGATCACAAAGTTGTGAGTATGGGGACTGGCTGTCGGCCGTCTCAGAATGCAATACATGAACATCCCCGGATAACAAAGCTCCTGAATGAAAGGAAATCATGTGTAAAATTTATTTTGTAATGTTGCTCACAGATTTCGAGAAACAAAATAAGAAGGAAGCGAAAATAATAAGCGAAATTCATTTGCCGACCACTGCTCTTCAAAAGCCCCACATGCTTCCCTTTGATGACACTTGTTGCCTGCAATTTAATTTTCAGCCTTTAAAAAGAGTAACAGCGCAATATGCAGGGTATCATCTAGCAATTGCCACCAGAAACATCAAATCATGCGCAAAGAGCTCGACGCACAAAAATGTGCGCCGAGCTTTATAAAGATGGCATAGTTTCCATGACGAGACCCAGCTATGTTGGGTGGCCTACCAGCTCTCACTAGGAAATGCAAAGTGTGCACGGACGTGGGAAAGAGGTAAATTAAATCAAGCAATTGACACGTCCGACAAATGAGGGCGGAGCCTGGTGGCGAACCCGAAAGAGCAAGCGCTATACCCTCAAGACAGAGCCCAGGCAGACCATCAAATCCACAAAGTATATAAGCGACGCAGGCAGTTAAGTTCAACACAGCGCTGTAATAGTAGAAAGGCTCATGCTCCGCCGCCCAAAAGAAGACATTCGGTGATATGCACAACACCGGTTCGTGATGTTGCGTTAAAGAGCTATCACCAACAAAGTGCACATCTCGACCCGAACACCAAGAACTCGGGTGCGGGGAAATTATTCGAAATGAATGGGCCCTCGGCTCAGATTATAACGGAGGGGTGTTGCAAAAGAGCAAATGACACACACACCCACAGCAGGCGGGACTCAAGCACAGCCACGCGAGCCAGGGGCAGGAGAAAGCAGCGCGGCTTCTTGCCACAACAAAAATCCGCAGGCCAACGCTAATTGGTGCAGGCGATATACGACGCGCCGTGAGAGGTATGAAAACCTGAACCAGACAAATGAGTGCCACAATGGAGCGGCAATCAGAGGACGGCGCTCAAAGTGAAAAGACAAAGAGACGCAGGACCCTCACGAGGGAAGTGAAAACGAATGTGTGCCCAACTACGGTTGTTCTACAGACAAAAGAGTTGCGGCATGGGATTGGAGATCGTACTGGCTCCACGACTCATTCGGTGTGAACAGCGGGTAATAGCCAATGCGGGGAAAAGGTTGACACTCGCAGCCCCTGCAACCGTGTGGAAGGAAACTCTAGAAGGGAATAGTGTCGCGGTAATAACGACCGGAAGCAAGGGAAGATATTCTGGAGTAGGCGGGGAAAGGGAGATAAGACCAACAACATATTACACAAGCAATTGGAGATGGAGTAAAGGACGTAGAAACAAGAAAAGAACTAAGGAAACAACAGGGAAAGACGATAGAAACTAAGAATAAAGAAAAACAACAGAAGAAGCACAACAATACACACAACGAGACCAGCAAAAGAACAATGCTCGCGACTCTCGCAGACGGAGAATATCTCCCTTACTTGCGCGAGGTAGGGTACGTAAAGAATGGAGCAAAGGGCAGGGCGAATCCAACGATAGAAAAAGAAAAAAAAAAAGAGGAAAAAAACACAACAAAAAAAAAAAGAAAAAATAAAAAAACAAAAAAATAAAATGAAAAAAAATAACAAGAAGCAAAAACATACAAAAAAAAATAAAAAAAAAAAAAAACAACTAAACACACACAAAACAAACAACACAAAAAAAAAAAAAAAAATAAAAAATAAAAAAAAAAAAAAAAAAAAAAACCCTCCCATTACCCCCCCCCCCGCCCGAATTTCATCTGCGTTTTAAAACTTAAAATAGGACAGTTGACATGTTGTGTGCTGTGTGCAGCAGGCAGGAAAGAGGGACCCTCATGCAGACTTGTGGAGACGAAACGTAAACTCATAGAACTCAGCTTTATTACTGGCATAAATCAAAACAGAAAACTAAAGTGATAAGGCTAGAAACAGAGCTTGGAACAGAACACACAGGCGAGTATGAGGGTATGACGCAACGATGAGCAGGGGAAGACGCAGACACCAAATACAAGAGGTGAACAGTACCAAGAGGAAGCAGCTGGGAGACATGGCTGACACGAATTACACAGATGAGACGGGGGAGGGCAAAACAAGAAGCACAAGACAAAAGCAGGCTTGACACAGAGAAATAGACATAACAGGTTTGACACCAAGCACACAACATACGGAGATAAAACTGAACAGACTTAATCTTCTCTAGGGTTAAGACACCAGGCGTACAGGAAGGCACAGAAACAGAAGAGAGACCACAGAGACAAGAGTGACAAGGAAGACACAGAACAGGAATGAGCATGGAATCAAAACCTAAGAGCTAAACTCTGAACAAGAATAAAACCGAAACACCAGATAGTAATAACCAAAAAAAAAAAAAAAAAAAAAAAAAAAAAAAAAGAAAAATAAAACATGCAATGAATGAATCATCTATGTTATGAAAAATAAATGCAATATTACAAGTGAACAGAAAAGTGGAAAGCCAACGGAAAAACTGGATGGCAGGGACACAATGAAAGGCGTGGCGGACCATGAAAGCGACAGGAGGTAGCGAAATAAACACAAGCCAGGAACCCCCGAGAATCGATGACTTATGCTCCGGAAGGCACGGGTGTGCTAGAACCTCCAAAACACGGAGGCTCACACAAATAAGAGTTCCCAGGCCTAGCCAGCGGAATGTTATCGAATTGCGAGTTGGCTAGCTGTGCGTGAAGAATCAATGAGCATGGCAAACGGCAGCGGAGACATTAGAACGGGGCATTTTCATGTATCACTCATTCGCAGTGTAATGAATACAAATAAGACTCCTCCGTCAAGCAGACAATATGCGTGTTATATAGAGAATATTGTAAAAGACGAAAAAAGCGCACAAATAAGTAAAATAGTGAGTAATTTAAAGCACATGTGCAGAGTAGGACATCAATGAAGGCAGACAGCTACACGGCAGGAGGGGGAAACGAGGGGTACGCAGAGCTCAGGCAGGCACCCCTTAAGCCAGTGAGCCTAGAGACCTGGAGAACAGCGGCGGGCCCAGAATAATACGAAACTGTGAGCAGCGCGAGAGCCAGCAGGCAAGACATAATACAAAGGTGAGAAAATCTAGTATCGTGAAAGCTCGGCGACCTCGCGAAGGCTCCAGGGCAATGGTCGGTGAATCGCTTGGTAGGATGGTACTGTGAGCAAGCCAAATTTAAACTGCTGCCCACGACAGCGAAAATGGAGTGACTCGTTCGCATAGTTAACTACCGCATCGGTCGTGTAAACCTTCTGGACGAGAGCGAGATACAAGTCCGGAGCGCCGTCCGACAGTTGTCCATAGAAGATCGATGCCTTGCTGGAAGGAGGGATGAAGAGCGGTAATGCTTGAGTCTAGGGAAGCATTGTGCTTACAGTACTTTAAGCACAGCAGGACAAGTATTTGCATCCAGTGAGTAGGAGCTGCGAGAGTAAACAGGCGAAAACTTGAGTAGGATTGGGCTGCGGAAAGGCACTAATTAATTGTGTCATTTCTCCGAGCTGAACGGCAAGCCATAAAACCCCAGAAATATGTCCCAACGATGGTATAGTAAAACAAATGCCATTAACACAAAACATATCTGGAATAAAATACACGGTAAAGAACTGTGCCATCATACGTGAAGAGACAACCATAATCCCTCGACGATGACCCACAGCAATCAACACGCACAAATAGTAGTCAGCATACAAGTGTGAGGAAAATCGAATCTTCGATCGCTGCGGATTAAGCACGGAGCACGCAGTACGACAGGGACCGCGCCCAGCGAGCGGACAGCCCAGGTATAATTGCGTGACCGCAGCTCAGGAAACTAGGGGACCACGTGAGATGGTGTCTCGCGGTGCGATGTCGGGCTAAGAGTGATACGGACATCGCAAGAGAGCCAAAGCCTTGACTGTTAAGACGAGTTTGTAGTAAAAGCGGGCCGCGCAACACATGTCAAGAAAACCGAGCGAAACGGAAGGCTTGAAGAGACAAGCGTCAGAACGGTAAAACAAGCCCTGAGACAAGGTGACACAATGTGCTGAAGGTGCAAGAATGTCGAATGGGGAAATTGACCACCACTACGTGTCGACTGTCGCAAAATCCAAAGTTGGTGAGGTAAAAGAAAAAGTGTTATAAGATGAATTGCACTTAGCAATGGCGCGGAAAACGAAGCATGTCCACATAAGATCAGGAGATCCAATTCTAGCTCACAGCCAAGGGAGCTAACGAAAATCGCGACGCGAGACGGTAGCCGTCATGAGTCGCCAAGAGCATAGGAGTCCGTGCGAGAGCAATGTCGCAGGGCACAGTGCAAAGTGAGAGAATAACACTTTAGTGCGCCCACATGAAGTGAGGGTCCCTTCAGCCTGAGGCGGAGAGCCCGAGGGGTCGGAGGGTCCATGCCCACAACGACAAGCGGGCGACGGCGCGAATGGCCACATGGGACCGTACTGGATTGGCCCTTCGGGGCTCTATGTCCTGATGGCGCGCTGCTATCTACACAGGCGCGCATGGGAGAGAGATCTACTGAGAGTTCGATCTGCATCAGCTGCGAGCGCAGGAGACCAGTAGTACAGAGTACGCGCAATCCTCAGGCCTCGCGCACAGAGACAAACAACACGGCAAGCCTAACGACAGCTGTGATCAGACACCCTGATAGACTGCAGACAGAACAATTGATATGTGAACACTTTTTTGGTCCTGTGTTATTGCTCCTTGCTTTTTTTTTTTTAAGATTAATTGCCATGCATTTAGTTAATTTTAGAGTACTTATCCTGCGGGATGAGGCCACACTGGAGCCGCAGGGGAGCACCTCCATAACTAAAAGATAATAGTACGATCTTTCACCTGGAGATTGCCCTCCCAGGAGGATAATAGCAAGAAGCTTTTTTTTCTCTCCTGCAAGCTAAGAGAATTTTAACTAGAAGCTGTAACCCCTTCCTCTTTTTTATGTCCCCCTCTCCCCCTCCCCTTTTCTCTCTGTACAGGGTGGTTGTCCCGTAGACAAAACTCACAGAAACCAGTGCCGAGCTTGTCGTTTGAAAAAGTGTCTGGAAGTGAACATGAATAAAGACGGTAAACGAGCTTAATTGAATTATCATGTTGAGCAAAGAAACGCCAGTACAGTAGGACAGTATTGGATTCGGGGGAGAAAAAAAGTGTATAAAATCTGTTAATCAAAGCTGAAAAGAAGTTGATAATTACCTGCTCCCCGCTTGTTTTAAAGGAGATTTTATTTATACCTCCTGGGAGCGCTGGTAGAAGCTCATTATTTTTTTTCTTTCACGCAGAACATTTGCACTTTAAGGAGCAGCTTTCGTTCAATAAAATAAACCCAGGATTGCTCCTGGAGAATGCAATTAACGATCCTGATAAATAAGCAGTTTGCTCTCTTTCACACTGCCTTCCTACTGTCCCGCTCCACAGCCGTTCAGCATGAGAGGGGGCCACGGACATCTACAATTCGCAAACAGGTCGCTCTGTATTTCCGGGGCCACAAAGAGGTGAATGGCTCCTCGGCACATTTCCCCGGATCCTCACTACCCGGTCCTCCTTTTTTCACCACTGTCACCCAGCTGGAGCCGCACAACTTGGAGATGAGCACAGTAGCCACTACACCGGAAAGACAGGCCATCGTGGGTCTAGCACAGCCAACTCCTAAGGTAGATTTTTATTTTAAGATTACGCAATTTAATAGCTACAACGTACACTTTCTTCAAAGAGTTTTAGACCTTCAAGTAAAGAATGAGAGCATAGATGCAAGAAATTTGCTGGAACTGCTGCGTGCGCAAGTATTGCATTAATGCAAGGAATCCATTAGGCAGATTACAATTGATCACGCGAGAGGATGAAGCCGTTAAAAGGAGATGGAGTTGCGCCAAAACCTGAGGGCAGTAATGAGGAAACAGGTTAACACAAGGGTAGAAGGTGTGAAATGTCCCCGCTCCAGAAAAAGCCGAAGACCAACAAAAGCCGCCAAGGAAGATTGCGCACGGGAAATCCACCACAAGCAACACTAATCAGGATAAAACGTGGCGCGCTGGGAAAGCACGGGGGCACCGGCCGACCTGCGTGGCCGTGCGACAGAAAAACAAGACAAAGGCAGGCCCGCCTGCATGAGCCCCACACAGGCACCCCGATGGTAGCGACAGGGACACGAAGCGGTTGGGCAGCAGCGCGCGCGGCGGGCTCAGGTAGCATCAAGGGCAAAAAGGGCCCCCGCGAGCTCCACCCTCCCAGCGGAGCAGGAGCCACCGAGACCAGGCGCCAAATTGGAAGAGGGCGTAAACTATCCCCAAAACAGGTCCAGGACGCCCGGGGGGGAAAAGATGATACATGCGATCCAATGAAGGAAGGGGGCCCAACAGACCGGAAATGATAGAAAAGAAGGCAGAAGGTGAGAGGAGCATTGGGAAAACGCAAAATCGAATGAATGTCCCAACCAAGCCCTAAAAACCCACACAAGAAGAAGAAGGAAGCGTAGGGTATTGTACCAGGTCAAAAAGTGCAAATACGAGGGTTAAGGGGGCGGGGTGCACAGTACACGGAAAACACCCCTTGACAGCTAATGCATCTGGGAGACGCGGGGAAAGAGGTGGCAGCGCGCAGGGCCAGCCCGGGACGCCACAAACGCGTGCGCGCTGGGCGATAGGCAAGCACAGGAGAAGTAATGGTGAAAACGCCGACAGCGAGTGTAAGTCGACTGGAACGACGCATATCAACGGTGCGCACACTGGAGAACCACTAAAAGTGATTCTAGAACTCTCACCGAACAACACCAGCTGAAAGCAACGAAAGCACTACATCCGATACCAAGGAAACTAAGAATACGAGTGAATCTCAGAAGAACGGCCAACACCACCACGGGCAACCAGAGCAGACAACGCCTGCGCACCCGACCCGAGTCGCCTGCGGGAAAGAGCGGGACAGTGCAAAGCTGGGAACCGCGGCAAAGACGCCCGAAGACACAAAACGAGCCACCGGCACCACACCCAATTGACCAAAGCAAAACCTAACGGCGCTCGGCATGAGCCAAGCGGGAAGACAGAAAGAAGATGAGACAGGCAACAGCAGCAGCAGCAAGAGGGCGAAGCAGCGATCAGAATCTCGTGGAAACTTGTTCAGTCGGACTAGCCGTAGCGGCATGTGTCCCTATTAACAACAGAGAAAGAACGTGCCGGCCTGCTCAACACGCCAGGCGCGTATGTCGCTCCGCAAGAGGAAGCGCGCAGCGCAACGCCAACTGAGTGGTTAGACACACCAGTAGCGAGTCAGTAGCGAGTGCTCTTAGTGTCCTATGCGGATCGAGGTCTATGACACAGCGATGCGATTGGTAGAGCGCAGGAGCAGGAGCGATCGGCGCAAAGAGCGGTGCAGGGGCCTCGGGTCCAGGGTGTCTCCACAGTGGCACCGGGCGACAGGGAGCTGCCACACCAGTGGCGGATCACGAATGAGAAGTGAAACGTTGAGTGGGAAAGTGCGCGAGGCTCGATTGAGCAGCTAAAGAGAAGCGAACAATAGACAGCGCCAACAGTGTAACCAAGTCGAGTCCTATGATCTATATCAGCAGAGTCGTGACGCGAGCCGAGCTAGACGCGGAGACCCTAGAGAGGACATAGCGAGCTGGATCGCCAACCGTGGGCTGCTATATACGTCTGACGTGCACGTGGCGCGAGTTCTCGTCAAGTAGAAATAAAGGAGCAATTAAGTCCGCCTAAGGGTAGTGCAGATTCTCACCAACCTAATGAAGCCTCGTGATGCAAGCGACAATGCTTAGGAGCTAGGGCGTAACAGTGTTCCAGGCAATGCCATAATATTTCTGCCTCTCCCAGGCTCACAGACACTGCCAAATAGCGGAGAATCGATGCACCAATAAGAAACTGCCAGATCCAACCAATAGCGGGAAGTGTTGACCACATGCAAGTGGGCAGGACCCGACGCGCCGGGGCGGGGGTGACAAGCGCGTACGGGCGTCGTCCGCCCGCACTCACGCGGGCGGCATGACTTCCTCGTTGTAGTCTCATGAGAAGGCGTGCGAGAGAGAGAGCGCGCGTGCGCGCTCATAACTGCTCTCTATATCTTTGCCGTGTATTCTTTTATATAAGGATTCAACCTCACCATGCGCGGCCCTATGGAAGCGGCGTTGCAAAAAAAAGACGGAGCCAGAAGACCCACGGAACAACAACACAGAATACTGTACAATTAATGTCAGTAGAGGGGAGCCACGGCACAAAACGCTACGGCTGCGTTAGATAACAGCATAAATGGAGCGGAAGAGGTCGCCATTTTTAAGAATACATGCTTCGATCCACAAACTGATTCCCATGTGAACAGTTGCTCGAATCAGAGCGGGTCGAAGAGCAGAACCAGACAGAGAGACCGCCGGGTGTGACGAGTAGGTAGCGGCGCACACACGGCAAAAGATGAACGGACACGAGAGCATTCAAAAGCCAGCGGGAGCGGCCTGGAAAGGCGCTCCAATGGCGCAAGACGCGAGGGGATGTACTCAGTGCCTCTATAGCACGGCGCGAATAGAAAACGCGGGTACACTGAAGGACCGGTGGTTGCGAGGGATTACCCATGGAATAGCAGAGGTGAGAAGCCGGCAGGGACTAGTGAAGACCAATAGCGACGACCAATGCACCAAGGGCGGGGCAAGCCCCAACGGAGGAAACCAAAAAAGAAGAAGACACGCAGCACCGGCCGAACATATCAAACAGGAAAATACCGCCGCATAATCGCTATTTATTTCAACAAGTAACTGGGGAGAGCATATTCGCGTAGGGCCCAATCGGGGCGAAACCAAATAAGCCACAACAGATTTTGGCGTCAAGCACCAGAAGCAGGCGGAAGATAGCCGGAAATGAGCTAACGGATACAGCATTACTCATTTTTTAGAAAGTCTAGCCCCTCAACCCTCAACCCACCCCACCCAAACCGATGCCAGAAAACCACGCATGCGAAAACTGTTGTCCGTTGTCTCGGAAGCTTAATCGGCGGCCCGTGGTGGGGGGTCCCCGACAGGACGTGCGCACCATACATAAAAAAGAAAAGAAATATCGCTGTAAGGCGAACGGGTGAGAGAAAAGTTCACGTACACGATACACAGAAATATGAGCGTATGCAGCAGCGGAAACATCCTCGTGAGAAGCCCTAAATTCCAGTGTTGGAGCGGAAGGGTAGGCGGGTCCCGTAGCACACGTCAAAAAACAAAGGGAACCGTACGTGGCATAAACCATTTAGAGTGGAACCAAGAGAAGAAAAGACAGGAATAAACGAGTGGCATGAACAGACCGAGAGGCGAGAGTAGAGGTTACAAGAGCGAGAGGAAAACGACAGCTTGAGCCCTGGCGCAGAGCAAAACAACACGGATTACTACAGAAGGGGACAACTTGGGTTGAGCGAACGCAATTGTCTCACTCTAGGACACGTCCATAAAGAGTAGAGTCAGTCTTTTGTGAGTACAAAGGAGAAACACGAAATTGTCATGCACGCGCAGGATATACTGCAGGAGGTCCATGTCCATGAATATTTCTCAAGCTTTTTATCCTTTCTGTGACACACTGCCGAAGCGAGTCAGTAATAACACTATGACGGTACTTGACAGATCAGAAATCTAAGTGAATCCACGAAATTAAGCATGGTTTAAATAATAACATATTATGAACAGTGGCTGTGGCACCCAAAGGAATGATTGACAGCAAAGATGTGCAGGGGGGAAGCGCGTCCAAAGCAGAGCAGGTGGCGGCCCCACAGATAGAATGTGGAAGCTTGCAATCTAAAATCTCCATGCATTTAACACAACAAAAGATACAAGTAGCAGGAATGTCTTATCGGCAAAAAGCGCTCACAGCTTAGATGGCAGCAGGGGAGCAGGGTTGCTGATAACAAAAAAGACAGGGACAGATATGAGGGAGGAAAAAGGCAGACCGGAGGAGCAAAGAGCCTGGAAGGTAAAAGAAATAGTGCTGGGGACGTGTTGTGTTACTAGAGCCATGCACAGGTGCATAACAAAAGGTAAAGAAGTCAACAAAAAAACACACAACCGCGACGAATTCGGCCACAAGCAGAACCAGAGATCGACAACACACCATCCACCGGACCCCAACAATTCACCAACAACGGGACAACCAGACACATCCAACGCACGCAAAACTTACACGATCAACAACAGACAGCAGACGCTGATCAGTTCGCTGAGCATGCTCATCGCGAGGTGTAAGGCTCACTCACAACCTCATAGGGCGTGCGACACTGGAAAAGCTAGATACAATCAGATACAGCGGCATGCCTCTCACAACAAGTGTCGTATTGCAAACATGACCAAGAAAGGAGGTAGGAACTTGCACGGCCCCAGACTGATAGGCCAGAAGCAGTGAAACGAACTAAACTCAGCGGCACTATCAGTAAAAAATAACCGAAAGTAAATGCAAGAAGACAGGCAAACGGCCCGAGCGACGACAAAGCACCACACTGGGACACGGGGAAGGCACCAGTGTATGGAATAAATCAAAAAAACAAAAAGGCACAGCAGCGAGAACAGAAATATTAGCGTCACAAAATACATTGATAGCCTATAGGAAAAATACTAGCGAGTTCCAGCGCTTGCTGAGGGGGAAAACGCGGCTCTTGAAAGGCATGAAGTGAGAAGCAGGGGTCAGTGACGTCAAAACCCGCACGCACACGAGTAGGCATCCAAGCTCCAAGTCTGTTAGAAAGGAGGAAGAACACCGAAGGGGAGGAACCGAAACCGCCCACGGGCAGGGCGGGGGTGATGGGAGCGGGAGCGGTGAAAGGCAAAACTGTTCCCTGTGTCGTGTGATGGGCCCTCTGACCACCACCAGTAGGCAATGGGTGAAGTGTCTTGTCCAAGGACACAACGACCGAGACTGTCCAAGCCGGGGCTCGAACCGGCAACCTTCCGATTACAAGGCGAACTCCCAACTCTTGAGCCATGATTCATGGATTCAATGAGTTGATGACGTTTCTAAATGATTTCTTGTAAACTTCTTCCTCTTCAGTCCTTTAAAGATGGAACTATGATTATGCCAGGATCCACGTTTTTTTTTTCCACTCAAAGCTTCAGTCAATATCAGTATGTTGTGTTTCTCTGAATCTCAGTTCACAACCAGCTCCTCCGCATTTTTAATAGGTCTGAGCTCATTAAAATTAATACAAATGTTTGATTTCTCTTTCTTAATGTGATTTTCCCATAATTCTTAAATAAGCGGACATCCAATAGTACTCAGTGTATAAAATATTCAAGACATTAAGCGTCTCTCCTGTTTCTGTCATTTTATAAAATCAACTGCTTTTAAAAACTAATCCAATCAAAGAAACATCGACTGTCACTAACATCTCCTTGAACACTTCATCAGTGGTGATTTTTTGCCCTCTCCTGCCGAGAAGATGAATTGCATGGTTTCAATTTAATTAACACACATGACACAAAGTGTTTTTAAATCTACCTTTTCTAATTGTTCGCAAATATTTATTCACTTAAATTCAATTTTATTTATATAGCGACACATCAAAACAGCAGTCGCACCTACAATAATACATGCAGAGAAAAACCCAACAATCATATGACCCCCTATGAGCAAGCACTTTGGCGAACGTGGGAAGGAAAAACTGAGTTTTAACATGAAGAAACCTCCGGCAGAACCAGGCACAGGGAGGGGCGATCATCTGCTGCGACCAGTTGGGGTGAGAGACGGAAGACAGGATAAAAGACATGCAGTGGAAAAGAGCCAGGCATTAATAACAAGTGCGGTTCAGTGTAGAGAGGTCTATTAACATATAGTGATTGAGAAAGGTGACAGAAGAAGAAAAACTCAATGCATCATGGGAATCCCCTGGCAGCCTAGGTCTATTGCAGCATACAGTAACTAAGGGAGGATTCGGGGTCACCTAATCCAGCCCTAACTATATGCTTTAGCAAAAAGGAAAGTTTTAATTAAGCCTAATTTTAAAAGTAGAAATAGTGTCTGTGTCCCGAATCCAAACTGGAAGCTGGTTCCACAGAAGAGGGGCCTGAAAACTGCAGGTTGTCCCTCCCATTCTACTTTTAAATAATGGGAACAACAAGTAGGCCTGCAGTGCGAGAGCGAAGTGCTCTAATAGGGTGATATGGTACTACAAGGTCATTAAGATAAGATGGGGTCTGATTATTTAAGACCTTGTATGTGAGGAGCAGGATTTTGAATTCAATTCTGGATTTAACAGGAAGCCAATGAAGGGAAGCCAAAACAGGAGAAATATGCTCTCTCTTTCTAGTCCCTGTCAGTACTCTTGCTGCAGCATTTTGGATTAATTGAAGACTTTTCAGGGAGTTTTTGAGGGGGAAAGTTTTTAGGACATCCTGATAATAATGAATTCCAGTCGTCCAGCCTAGAAGTAATAAATGTATGAACTAGTTTTTCAGCATCACTCTGAGACAGGATAGTTCAAATGCAACAAAGCAGTCCTAAATATTTGTTTAATATGTGCATCGAAGGAGCTATCCTGGTTAAAAATGACTCCAAGGTTCCTCACAGTGTTACTGAAGGCCAAGGTCATGACATCAAGAGTAAAAAAAGTATATATATATAAAAAAAAAGAAAGTAAAAAAAAAGGTTAGATACCATATTTCTAAGATTTCCAGGGCTGAGTACAATAACCTCAATTTTATCTGAATTAAGAAGCAGAAAGTTAGAGGCCATCCAGGTCTTTATGTCTTTAAGACATTCCTGCAGTTTAACTAATTGGTGTGTGTTTTCTTGCTTCATGGATAGATAAAGCTGGGTGTCATCTGCATAGCAGTGAAAATGTATGTTGTGTCTTTTGATGATACTGCCTAAGGGAAGTATGCATAATGTAAACAGAATTGGCCCTAGTGCTGAACCCTGTGGAACTCCATAATTAACCTCCATTTACATAAACAAATTGGATTCTGAGCGATAGATGTGATACAAACCACTGCAGCTCAGTACCTGTAATATGTAATGCTCTAATCGCTCTAATAGAATATTAGGGTCGACAGTATCAAATGCTGCACTCAGGTCTAGCAGGAGAGGCACAGAGATGAGTCGACTGTCAGAGGCCATACGAAGATCATTTGTAACCTTTTGATAGGTTTGTAGCTTGAACCCATCCGCTGGAACGTTGAGGACAATATAATTACACTGCAAAGCAAGACACAAGTAGGCAAGCTTCTTCATGTTTCTCGTGCACGGGAGAGAACCGGACAAATGCCGTTCCTTCGCTTGACCCCAGTTGCTCTCGTCCGTTGTCCCGTACCACTGTTCTTTTATTGAGGTTACACGAATATGCATAGGTTCATTAACATATGACGTCTACATACACACAAAGAGTACATTGCCTGTGTATGTGTGTGTGTATGTGTGTGTGTGTGTGTGTGTTTGTGTGTGTGTGTGTTTGTGTGTGTTTGTGTGTGTGTGTGTGTGTGTGAGGTCAAGATGTGACCCTGTGAAGACTCCCCAAACGCTGGTGCCAGGAGTCTAGGGCTCCTTCTGAACAAAAGGCTCTTATACTTAAAGAAATATACGTGTGTTTGCTAAACCATATATCAGCAAGAGAAGATACGACCTCTCCTAGGAGGTGTGATCTATGCCAGAACACTCTGTAAGAGGAGTGAACGCACTCCCCTCTTCATGCTACACAGAGTTGTTACAGACCTCCTAGGATGAGACATTCTTTCAATCTACAAATGATTATACACCTCTAAGCATATATGGTTAAATATTTATAAGCATAAATGACAATCAACAATACAAAACCTAACACCTTTACTAAAGCTAATTTTTGTGCTGTGATGGGCTCTTTTCGACAGAAAATAGAGCAAGTGCAGTCATATAAATATCTTGGGACTGTAATCAATGAAAAACTGAACTTTGATGAGAATTGCAAATCGGCCTGTAAAAAGGGTCACCAGCGCCTTTACTGCCTCAGGAAAGTTGCTCATTTCCACATTGACTGAAAAATTGTAACTTTGTTTTATCGTTCTTTTATTGAGTCTGTTTTATCTTTTTGTTTGGTAGCATGATTTGGTCAGACCTCTGTCACAGAGAAAAACTCACTGAATCAGATAGTGAGATGGTCCAGTCGCCTGATAGGTGAGTCACAGTCCTGTTTAGCCTCCCTGTACTCTACACAGATACAACAGATGGCTTAATCAATTCTTAAAAATGGTTCCCATCCTGTACGGGGTGAATTTCAGCTTCTTTCCCCAGGAGGGAGGTTTCTATTTCCAAGATGTAGAACAAAGTATTATAAAAACAGCTTTGCCCCTGTTGCTGTCACTGAACTAAGTAAGATATGTTTTTTATTTGATTCATATTGTTCAAGTACTATATATGTGTTTTTTGTGAGGTTTTAACTAGGAATGTGTGTTCGTGAAGGGATGCCAAATGCTATCATTTTTCTGCAAAGCAAATTTACCTATGGGTATAAACAAAGTAACCTTAACCTCAAGGTCAGCTAAAAACAACTTTCACTAACACACTGAGTGTTTCTTTGATCTGTAGTCAAACCAGTTTAAAGTGTCACTACAACAGAAACTACAATAGAAACATAATTTTAATGCTTCGCTCAGTAACAGGACAGAAAGCCTCCAACAAACATTTTTACATGTTTCTAAATTGCAAACTTGAGAATTTCTGATATTGCTTAATCCCTGGTTCCCCACAAGCACCTCCCTTCCTGCTCTTCCTGTTTCGCTTCTCTTTGCTGATCTCCGTGTCAGACGACCGTCTTTAGCACAAACAGCACAGATCTGCCGGACTCACAGCTGGACCAACAAGGCAGAGTGGAACCAGACCAGCAGCAGGTTTGAATTCATCTTTTCTCTCAGACATTAGAGGCAGCTTGTGCTTCTGTAACTTAAAGCACTGAAAGTTCCTTCAGCACATTTCTTCTCTGCTCTCCTTTATTGACCGTCATTGTTCTTGTTTTCTAATGATGCACCATAACGTTTCGTAAAGCCCATCTTGTCGTCTTTCAGTAACCGTTTGAAATGTCCCTCTAACCCAAATAGTCGAAGAGTTACATTAGTGCGAAGCGCACATTAAGCGCACCACTAAGCGGTGTTCACTTTTCTTTTTCCAGTCAGCTGTAGCTTGTGAACGCTTTGTGCTACCGTAATACACTAAATATCCCCGTAAAACTCAGTCTCTCTTCTTTCAGTAACCATGTGAATTTTTTCCCCTAGCTCAAATGGTCAATGAGTTACGGTAGTGCGAAGCACACATGGTAAAATCTAGGCGGAGTTGAGTTTTCCTTCTGTGTTTAGATTTTTTTTAGTGAACTTTATTGAACACACAATGAGTGTACAACATACAAACAGATGAAGTATACAAAAGAACAGAACATTTCTGTGTTCAGACAGCTGTAGCTTGTGAATGCTTTGTGCTACCGTAATACGCAAAATATCCCCGTAAAGCGCAGCTTCTCTTCTTTTCGAAACCTAGCTTTCTCTAGCATAAATGAAGAGTTACAGTCGTTTAAAGACTGCTTGTGAAATGGGCCCGTCGGCTGGCCATTGGTCAATAAAGCATTAAGTTCTTCTGCTTTGTTTGAGTATTTCACCTTTTTCACTGATGCACTCACTTCAACCCAGAGGTCTCCTCACACTTTCTCCTTATCGTCTTTTTGATGGACATTATGGTAAAAACTCTCTCATGATGTCATTTTATCTCTTTGTGAATCCATATTTACTATGAAAGTCGTTTAACTACGTTATTATTTGAAAATAAGTGATGTACAGCAGAGTAAGCATTTCTGAGGCCACTGAGAGAAATGAGGAACATACTGCCTGTGAGCTCACCAACACACACATTTACACTTGGTTTGTCTTCACAGCAAAAAAACACACTTCCTGCTCCTGATGTTCTGCAATTAAAATCTATTTAAGAATTGACACTGTGATTTGTGCTTTTAATTTGATTTTAATTCAACACACAGGAAATGTAATTTGTAGAAACAATGTAACACAGTGTAACAGAGCAGAAGCACTAAAATAGACTGATGGATTATTCTAATATCAAGGACAGGTATGTTCAGTTCAGTTTTTCTTCTATAACATGTAAACGGCAGCTGCCTGTAGCTGTTAAGGTGGAACCTTTTCTGATATGCTACTTTAATATCAGTGTGAAAGCTCTGACCATCAGTCTTTGTCTTGCCTGCTAATTTCAGAGGATTCAGCCTTTACAGAGCAATAAATCAAATACAAAAAACATCCTGTTAAAACTGTAACTGTAACAGTAACACTGTCATTATTTTTATTGATTGATTTATTGATTAACATTCAAATATCTCAGTGAATACAAAATAAAGATTACCACAAAGCAAGAAAGCATAAGACAAGGCTAATCAAAAGGTATTGGCTGAAGCATATGCTTTACACCAACACTTTTAACAAAAGATCTTTTAGCATGCAGCTCATGTAGGGCTCAAAGCAAAGAATAAAACAAAACAAAGCAAACAAACAAACAAAAAACAAAACAAAACAAAAAAACTTTGCACCTTAGATTAGTAACTACATTAAATTAAATTTCATTAAAATAATCGAAGCAAAACAACCAAGAGTTTCACTATTATTATTTTTGCTCTTTTCATTCTTGATTTATATATTATTTTTCTAATACTCTATTTTTAAACATGCTTTCAAACAAGGAAAATGAACTACACCTTTTTAAATCACTTTCATAACTATTTTACAAGTTAACTCCTCTAACAGAAACACATCTGTGCTTTATGTTTGTCCTTATCTTGTTTTTTTTTTTTTTTTTTTAAA
Organism: Haplochromis burtoni; assembly: GCF_018398535.1. NCBI lineage: Eukaryota > Metazoa > Chordata > Actinopteri > Cichliformes > Cichlidae > Haplochromis > Haplochromis burtoni. The sequence continues at coordinate 122,908 of NW_024583198.1, read as the reverse complement.
GAATTCTGTTCCCATTAAGTCATATTGACTCTCTCTGACTTTAAACAGCTTCTGAGTACTGCGGCAAAGCAAGTTATTTTGTGCTTTATACAGTATCTGTGCCATTTTATATTCAACTAAATCATAAAATAGAGAGCAATAAAGTGTGTATAATGATTTCTTGTTCAGGACATGCTTTGTTTTGTTGAGAATAGCAACTTTTGTTTTCACATGGTTTATATGAGACTTCCAGCTAAGCTTATCATCAATTATCACTCCAAGAAATTTATTTTTTCGCACACGCTTTCAATTTCAATTCCATTAACCCTGATTTTAGATTCATTTTTCATTTGTCTAGTGCCAAAAATAATAAATTTTGTTTTGTTTATATTTAACGATAACTTATTTATATCAAACCAGTTTTTTTAATATATTTAACTCCTTTTCCACTGTAGTCAGAAGCTGTTCTAGGTTTTTACCAGAGCAATACAGAGTGGTATCATCAGCAACCAATACACATTTTAACAATTTGGAAACACTACATATGTCATTTATATATGATATGGATACTTCAGGGCCCAGCACAGAGCCCTGAGGAAAGCCACAAGTTACCTTCAACTGATTAGATTTTACATTATTGATTTCAACATATTGATATCTGTCATCCAGGTAACTTTTCATCCACTTGTATGCTATGCCTCTTATACTATATCTCTCTAGTTTATTCATTAATATAGAATGATCAATTGTACCAAACAGCTTTTTTAAGTCTATAAAAACACCAACAGTATATTCCTTATTATCTATTTCAGTAGATATCCCTTCTACAACTTCCATCACTGCCATCCAAGTGGACCTTTTTGCTCTAAAGCCATAGTGGTTATCACTTAGGAGATTATGCTTCTCAATATATTTATCAAGTCTATTAACAAATAACTTTTCTAAAATTTTTGAGAACTGTGGGAGTAGTGATATTGGCCTATAATTAGTAAATTGACATCTCTCTCCAATTTTATGGATTGGAATAATTTTTGCTATTTTCATTTTTGAGGGAAACATACCAGTTCAAAAGGACAGATTACAAATGTATGTGAAAGGTCGCACTATATATTCTATAATACTTTTAATTAATATCATGTCAATACCAAAACAGTCAGTGGACTTTTTATTTTTAAATGTTTTCACAATGTTCATTATTTCTCTATGAGTTACAGGACCAATAAACATGGAGGACAAATTCTGAGTAAAATGTTTATTTAGGTCGTTATTTTTTCTTGACTCTGGAATTTCTTTTGCTAAATTATAGCCAACATTTACAAAGAAATCATTAAATTCATTTGAAATGTCTTTAGTTTTATCAAGCACACTATCTTTATCTTTTTTTAAATTGTCTGGATAATTCTTATTTTTTGAGCCCTATTTGAATATACTATTTTATAACCTCCATGTTTCTTGTGTGTTACTTCTACTTTGCTCCAATAATTTGTTATATATAATCTCTTATATAGATTATTTTTCTTTTTACATGCATCTTCTACCCCCTTTGTGATCCATGGCTTATTTGATCTGTGATGCTTTTTTGTGATTTTCATTAAAGGACAATGTTTTTCATATAGTGAAATTATAGTTGATAAGAATGCATCATATGCACTATTTGAATCTTCATTTGCAAAAACCTCATTCCAATTGTGTTCCTTTAAGTCCACCTGGAGGGCAGCAATGGCTCTTGTTGTTCTATGTCGTATCATGTCAAATGTTTGATGCTTTTATTTAGTTTTGATCCCAAAATAATTTTGAAAAATTGCCAAAACAGGAAGATGACCGCTTATATCAGTTATAGGAAGTCCACCTACTATTTCATAGTCAATTTTATTTGTAAATATATAATATCTATCAATGTAGCTGTATCAATTCATATTCTACTTGGTTTTATAATTACAGTGAAAAGGCAGTTACTATACATTGTATTGATGAAATCTGTTGTTTTCTGATGTCTATTTGGGTTTAGCAAATTTATATTAAAATCACCACAAATTATTTGTGCTTTTTTTATCATTTAGGTTGCTAAACATAGCAGAAAGTTTTTCATTGAATGTGTCAAGGCATGACCCTGGTGACCTATAGATGCAACTTATAATTATATTGCTAGCTTTTTCAACATGGATTTCAATAGTAACACATTCCAATACGTTATCTATGGTGCTTGATGTACATTCAATCAGACATTTGATTATACTCAGACTGACAGCAGCTTCAGTGCATTTACTTCATGTTTGTCTGATTAGACACAATCACTGCTGCATTTTAGTGTCTCTGCTGGAACTGCACCAAAACTCCTTCATTCACCATCCCAACACTGAGAGGGATGTTAGAGACACAGGGACACCTTCACCTCTCCCCCTAGAAGTTCCCCTGGAGCTGAGAAAGTACCAGAACACAAAGAGAAGAAAAGACGTCTTTTCAGGAGGTCAGAAGGAACCCACTTCAGTTTTCATCCACTCAAGCAAAAGTTCCAGCAAAACAAATATTTGAAAGATTAGAAATTAAAACATCAAATCTATCACATAGATCAGCGGTCCCCAACCTTTTTTGCGCCACGGACCGGTTTATGCCAGACAATATTTTCATGGACCGGCCTTTAAGGTGTCGCGGATAAATACAACAAAATAAAACTAGTACTGGTACCGAAAAAAGAAAATTTATTCATAACACACGTGAAAAGACCCAGGAAAACCGAGTAAACGCTAAAAATGATAACAAAATAACGCTGAAAACCAATAAAAACCCTGAAAACTATACATTTCACACCTGAGCCTCAACTCTCGCGGCCCAGTACCAAACGACTCATGGACCGGTACCGGTCCGAGGCCCGGGGGGTTGGGGACCGCTGACATAGATGACCTTTGACCTGAGCAGGAAGAAGAGAACAGCCTGAGGTTTCTCTGGTTTATACTCCACCTTATCCTAGTCTGTGTGACATCAGAAACATAGCAACCGCTTAGACACCCCACTTCCTATTTTTTTTCACAGCTCTCTGAGCCACTAACAGTCACATGACTGTAACAACATGAAGTTGATGAACTTAATGAAACGAGAAACAAGTTCCTCTTCTAACACAGGCAGATGTGCAGAGACACCTTTGCTCTCGGCTCTGTGGGTTTGCACATCTGGTTTAGATGAGATTCTGCTTTCTGTCCAACATTTTTGGACCCAAATAAAAGTTCAGATTGTACTACAACATACAACACAGAAAAAAAGTACTAACCAGGTAATAGTAATTGTCACAGAACACGGAGTGTTCAGGTAACCGCAGCTCAGAACTATGTACAAGTTTTATTTAACTGAGGAATCTTTTAACAAAGCTAAGGAAACGAAAAACTAAGGCTCATGCCACGGGGGGAAACAAGGAGTGTGGAGCCCAGGAGTGCCGTAATCGGGACCGTGGGGAAACTGCAACAGAAAGGGGAGACACAGTTAACAGCATGCAGGTTCCCAAGAAATGAACAGCTAGACTTCATAAGTTGCCGAGGCTTACAGGTAGAGCAGGACCGTGGAGCTTGGACAGGAGAGGTGCCAGTGAAGGGAATCCTAGGGAGGGAGGCAGTCAGGCAAGAGGACAGGCAGGCCACAGGCTTCCACGCCGAATGCTGGTCACACTGGGAGGAGACTTACGGACTGGCGAGGAGAAGCCGTCAGAGCTGGCTGAAGTAGTCCTCTGGTGATTGCCTCAGATGAGACGCATGTGGTTTGGAGGCGGCACAGCCCGAGGGTGTGGCCACCGCAGCCTCCCACGGCTCTCTGGATGCCGAGCCACGGGCCGTGACAGCAATAATACCAAACATGTGTTTTCAAACAACTTCAGTAAAACATCCTGTTAAAACTGTAACTGTGTTTAACAGGAACAAGGTCATTGAAATCATCACTTGGTGCTGCTGTCTCTTGTGTCTGTACAGAGTTTGAACCAGAAGGCTGAACTCTTTTTCAGTCACATGATGTTTCTCTGTCTCTGCATCTGTTTCTCTGATTGCAGCTGCATTTGAATGAACTGGAACGTCCAATTCTCCAACACGTTAACTCTGCTGATCCTTCGTGTTTAAATAAAATTTCTTTCTTTGACTCAGTCTGCTGTCACTTTGTTTTAGAGAGACAAAGAGATTTCAGATTAACTGGTGTTCCTGCTGCTCCAGCACTAAAGGACAATGCATGTCACCGCCAGAGACGGGCAGTTTCTGATTACTTTTTTCAAGTAACGAGTAAAGTAAGGGATTACTATTGCAAAAACGGTAATTAGATTACCTTTACTTTCCCATAGGAACGCTGCGTTACTGCGTTACTAAAACCGTGATTTTTTTAGCAAGAATGTCTCATGACAGTGACGTAAGCGAGTGCGACGTTCGTGACAACAGCTGTGTGCAGATCAACAATGGATCATATATCGATGGTGGGAGAGAGTATGAGCGTGCAGCGTTTAAAGCTTGGAAGTACTGACCTTACTTTGATTCCACAAAAAGTGACAAAAACATTAGTGTCCGTTGTGCGTGGGAAGAAAACTTCTTTTAACCGTGAAAAAAAAAACCCTAAACTTTCAAGCAAGCACCGGGAGTGCGCTACCACGTAAAGGGAAACTCACAGAGAAACTTGCGGATTCTTCAACTGACTGCTGCGGCACAGCTGTGCCAGGGTAAACCTACGCCTACGCCACTCCTGCTTTACAGGTGAAAATAGAGCAACAGGACCACTAGTCTTTGATGTTATTTATTTTCTGCTGTGTTTTACTTGCATCTATTTGAAAGAGTGAGTGTAAACACACAAAAAATATATATTTTATGTGCTGGAATGTGCAGAAAATAAGTTTAAATGTTAAACAAATTTCTTCCAGTCAGAGAATGTTGCATAGAATTAAATTTTTGCTTGATGCATAAAGTTAAAAGGTTAAAACTAATAAAACAAGTTTTAAAAAGGGACTTTTCCATTTGATTACATTTTGTATGATGGATTATGCGTTACGAGTAACGCGTTACTGCCCATCTCTGCTGATTACTTTTTTCAAGTAACTTGACCAACACTGGTCACCATGCTGATGCCTTTTCAGAATTGCAGCAAAGTTAATAAACTTTTGGCTAAATATTCTTAATTTTTCATATAAGAATATATATATTTTTCATATATATATATATATATATATATGGACTGAAAGACAGCACAGAGGCACTAATCATGGCAGCACAAGAACAAGCTCTGAGCACAAGATCCATAGAGGCTGGGGTCTATCACACCAGGCAAGACCCCAGGTGCAGGCTGTGTAAAGATGCCCCAGAGACAATCCAGCACATAACAGCAGGGTGCAAGATGCTAGCAGGCAAGGCATACATGGAACGCCATAACCAAGTGGCCGGCATAGTGTACAGGAACATCTGTGCCGAGTATAACCTGGAAGTCCCGAGGTCAAAATGGGAGATGCCCCCAAGGGTGGTGGAGAATGACCGAGCTAAGATCCTGTGGGACTTCCAGATACAGACGGACAAAATGGTGGTGGCTAACCAACCGGACATAGTGGTGGTAGACAAACAGAAGAAGACGGCCGTAGTGATCGATGTAGCGGTTCCGAATGACAGCAATATCAGGAAGAAGGAACACGAGAAGCTGGAGAAATACCAAGGGCTCAGAGAAGAGCTCGAGAGGATGTGGAGGGTGAAGGTAACGGTGGTCCCCGTGGTAATCGGAGCACTAGGTGCAGTGACTCCCAAGCTAGGCGAGTGGCTCCAGCAGATCCCGGGAATAACATCGGAGATCTCTGTCCAGAAGAGCGCAGTCCTGGGAACAGCTAAGATACTGCGCAGGACCCTCAAGCTCCCAGGCCTCTGGTAGAGGACCCGAGCTTGAAGGATAAACCGCCCGCAGGGGCGTGCTGGGTGTTTTTTTTTTTTTTATATATATATATATATATATATATTACTGTAGGGGGATCACACTCCCATACCCAGTTTGGGTATAAAACTGAAGACTGACAGTATAAGTTAAGGATGAGGATAAGGATGCATTTGTGGTTTATAAGGTCAGATTTTTTATTATTACACTGAACTAATACCTGAAAAAGTAGAAAAAAATCAACCATTATTACCTTATTATCATTACCACCACATTCACATGTCATTGATGTTTTATTTCAAACAGGTCAGTTTTGGATGTATGTGGCTGAGACACTAAAACCTTAATATCAATAAAATAATGTGACACATGACTATGTTCACAGTTTCTTCTGTTAAAATCATCTTCTCATGTTTTCATAGAAAGATGATGAAAGAACCTGTAGAAGAATCACCAACTAAAGCAGCTTCCACGGCAGGTAGGAGATCAATGGTTTGTCTGATGAGCTGTATGGATGTAAAGAGAGAAGGTACAATCCTTTGCCGTTTTGTAACACTTATTGGGAAAAATTTGTCAGAGCACTTGCACATAGTTATCTATATACTGTCTTTAAAAATGGTCACGAATTCAAATCTGTTGCAACATGTCTTAATCTTTCTTTGGCACATTTTCATAACAACTGTCAGTCTAAGGGGCTTGGAAAAGCAAGCAACTTCACTCAAAATGATCTCCTTGTCATCAATGTTTGAGGGGGATACATGTTTATGTCTCTTCCTTCTTCTTGTAGAAGAGGAGCTTGCCAGGGTGCGGTCAGCTTTTGTTTGGAGGGTGTCAACAGAAATCCTTAAACAGCTCCTTGAGGCCCTTGTAAGTGACGGTGTCTTAAATGAATTGGAGAAAGAATCAATACTGGAAGGGAACCCAGTCAGAGCAGATAAGGCACGTTGCTTCATTGATACAGTGAGGAAGAAAGGGGACAAAGCCAGCAGGATCATGGTCAGACATCTTCAGACTATAGATCTCTCCCTTTTCTCTCAGCTGCGTTTATACTCTGATCCATCTGCTCAACAAGGTGAGTCCACTTTTCTCTGTAGTTTGTTGAGATGTGAAGTTTAAAACCTCAGAATTTAATATAATGAAAAGCAGAAAGCGGGAACTTCATTCCACAACATACATTTGGATTTATTAAAGGGCTGCTCACATGGAAAAAAAAAAACCCTTTCCCAAACGGCCATGACAGAGTGAAGATCATTAGAAGATGTATTGGTAGCAGAATAAACCCTGCAATTACCCCCGAATCCATGCCTGCAAGACCACTCTAACCACAATCATCACATGTACAAACTACAAACTACTGGAGAATAAAAAAAATCTCTTAGAGACATGCTGAAAACAACTCCCTGAAAAGTAATGAGGTGGAATAAGAAGTATGTTGTTGTACTAACCAAGGGTTTTAAGTGTGTTGTACTTACAGAGTAGTAAACTAAAGTATTAACTTGAGAGAAATTATATCACATAAGCGTTTAACTTAAAATAGACTGCTCAGAATGATTTTTTTAACATAGATTTTTCTTACCTCTATTTATGTGAACAGTAATCTTATTTAGTTGTTAAAAACGTGAAAAATGAATTGCTTTAAAAAAAAAGTAGTGTCACTTGTGTGACTTCTTGAGTGCTTCAGAAACCCATGAAGGAAAAATATTCCAGTCTTCTATGAGTCACAGTGTGCATAATCTCTTTTTGAGTTTATGGCAGGAATTTAATGTGAAATATTGAATTCCCCTCAGATGTTTATTTTAAACAGTGTAGGTAGCAGTTGAAAGACAGCATGAAAGTTCAGTGGGATTTTTTGTGACAAAATTTGGAGAAGTCCAGAGTTGAAAACCTGTTTAGTTTGTAAATGTTCCCATTGGTTACACAAGCCACAAAGCCAATTTTTTATTTTACATATGTAGGTTTAAAAACCTTTAGTGTGACTGCGCAGAAGTTCCATTTATTTAAATTATAACAGAACAGGAGCTTCTTTGGTTTGGTGATGATTTGTTGTATCTCAAGCTGAGCATCACTCAGTGAATGAAGCCAGATGTATTTTTCATGACATCAAGATTGAAGAAGCACAAATAATACAACAATCCAAACAAGAGGAAAAGTAATTTAAGTAACTCTTTGAGACCATTCGTTAAAATGTCAGTGGAAGTACACACTTGATCAAAAAGAAAGAGGAAAAGATTTGAAAAAAAGGCACCTCTTCACATTTGCAAAGTGATATCTTTGCCCGTCCTTCATCACAGAAGCCTGTTTAAAACCAAACACAAAGATGGTAAATGTTGGTATAAGTGATCAGTCGTCACCATGCTCTTGTCCTGTGTACAATCACTAAAAGACACAGATTTGATAATATAATAAAATGACCTAAAACTTGTTAATGGGAAAGCTGGTAAATATATGATTGTTATGTGATGGCTAATATCCATCTGCTTATGTCCAAGAAGATAGACTAAATCATTCACTGTTGAATATAAACAACGTCAGCAGCTGTTTGGTTCTCTCCCACTTCCTCATCATGCTGTTAACAGGCAAAATACTACCTGCTGTCTCTCCTCCAGGCAGATACCCTGAAGTGGAAAAAAACTACAAGAAATATGAATAAACATTAGAATGTAAACAATGTCTAGCATCCAAGCTTTTTGGTTTAGTACTAATGCAACTGAAACAATTTCTCTTCACTTTAATAGCAGGATGGTGCACTTATAATTAATAAGATTTCTTCAGTATTGTAATTTGAGATCTAAGCACATTTGAAGAAAAAATATGTAAAAATGCAAAACAAAAAAAGAAGACAAAGAAATAAACAGACTGTTTTTTTTCTTGCTATTTTTAATGATTTATTTAGAGGCTCTTCAAAGTTGTCAGCCTCGGCTTAAATCTAAGTTGAAGAAGAAGTTCCAGTGTGTGTTTGAGGGGATCGCTAAAGCAGGAAACCCAACCCTTCTGAATAAGATCTACACAAAGCTCTACATCACAGAGGGAGGGACTGCAGAGATCAGTGATGAACATGAGGTCCGACAGATTGAAACCGCATCCAGGAAATCAGATAGACCAGAAACCAGAGTCGGACAAGAAGACATGTTTAAAGATTCACCTGGAAAAGATGAACCAATCAGAACAGTGCTGACAAATGGAGTGGCTGGCATTGGGAAAACAGTCTTAACACAGAAGTTCACTCTGGACTGGGCTGAAGACAAAGCCAACCAGGACATCCAGTTCATATTTCCATTCACTTTCAGAGAGCTGAATGTGCTGAAAGAGGAAAAGTTCAGCTTGGTGGAACTTGTTCATCACTTCTTTACTGAAACCAAAGAAGGAGGAATC
>NW_024583198.1:111935-112996 GCF_018398535.1 Haplochromis burtoni | reverse complement strand
ATCCATCTGAGTGTTCAGGAGTTTCTGGCTGCTCTTCATGTCCATCTGACCTTCATCAACTCTGGAATTAATGTGCTGGAAGAACAACAAACAACCTCCCAGAAGTCTGAAATGGGACAATCTACACTTAAGCACTTCCACCAGAGTGCTGTGGACAAGGCTTTACAGAGTCCAAATGGACACCTGGACTTGTTCCTCCGCTTCCTTCTGGGTCTTTCATTACAGAACAGTCTGATTCTCCTACGAGGAATGCTCACACAGACAGGAAGAAACTCACAGAGCAGTCAGGAAACAGTCCAGTACATCAAGAAGAAGCTCAGTGAGAATCTGTCTGCAGAGAAAAGCATCAATCTGTTCCACTGTCTGAATGAACTGAATGATCGTTCTCTAGTGGAGGAGATCCAACAGTGCCTGACATCAGGAAGTCTCTCCACGGAGAAACTTTCTCCTGCTCAGTGGTCAGCTCTGGTCTTCATTTTACTGTCATCAGAAAAAGATCTGGATGTGTTTGACCTGAAGAAATACTCTGCTTCAGAGGAGGCTCTTCTAAAACTCCTACCGGTGATCAAAGCCTCCAACAAAGCTCTGTAAGTAAAAATGTACTCATCCTTTTATTTTTGAAATATTGATTCTACTTAACATAAAAACAATCAAGTGAGCAATTTAAGAAATATAAACATCGTGATGGGTGCTGATTCATTAAAAAACCTTAAAAAATTGAAATGAATGATCATCTGCAAGCATATGATCCTTTTGAATTGTCAGAGCAGCAGAAATTATCAGCATTTCTGAGACATCTGTGGGTTTATCACTTATCAAAGTACCTTCCAGAACTGTTTTCTTTGTACCAAAAACTCATCTACCAGTCCAGTGTTCTGTTACTGTTTACTCTTCAGTAGAGCAGGGCGATATGGCCAAAAATATTTATCACGATATATATTTTAAAATTTGCGATAACGCTATAACTGACGATATAATTGATGCGAGACAAAATACAACTCCACAACATTACTAGTGCAAAAAGACAACCTTCCATTTATTTTCACTTAAACAAGAAGCTG
>NW_024583198.1:83998-110959 GCF_018398535.1 Haplochromis burtoni | reverse complement strand
CGTGTATCTGACGGACAAACACCAAACCAGTTCCACATCACTGAAGTTGCACCATTTTTACAAACCAATTCTGGTTCATCTGTTTCACTCAACAATCGGCTATGTGCGTATGAAAACAAAGGCACTGCGCATGCGCGTTTTACTCATATTCTATTGCGATATTTCATTTTCCTATCGTTGCCTAACATTATACAGTATTACCGTGAACGATATAATATGGCCCAGCCCTACTCTTCAGTTATCATTCATTTAATCTCTGGTGTTCTAAAGTAATTTCTCTGCATTAGTGCACTGCTCAGTTCAATATGGGAGTTAACTTTTTTCTATATTATTATTCTTTATTGCGCTGGTTTCCAAACTAGGGTACGCCTACCCTCGGGGGTATGGGAGAGGCTGTAGGTGATACGTGGGATGGGGTAATTACCAATTCAAAAAGCCTAAATTTGCACTAATACAGTTTAATGTGGCTATTACATACATGTGTATATACCACCCTCTGGTGTTTAGCAAAACAATTGCCCTGACAAAATACATGGGTGCGACTTCCCCAATTGACTGACGCCTGACTGTTGAAGTTGCACTGTTGAAGAAATGGACAAATGGTTAACCAGAAAAAAATGCTCTGCCACCGAAACAGCGGCCACTACCACCAATTTAGCTCATATCTGAAGATGCATTTGCCAGTGACCGCACAGGTGATTGTTCAAGAATGTGTTTGTCAGATTGGGATGCCAGCACAGATGTATCTGTGGTTACTAGCCAAGTATCTAGCATAGAAGGAGACAGTCATGTGGAAAGTAATGAAGGGTCTGATGTGGAGCCTCAAAGTGGGAGAAAGCATGTCACCTCTGACTGTAACACAAAGAAGCGCAAATATGATGACAATTATATTTCACTGATGTTCACATGTATAAATACTGGGGATTTTCCCAGCCATAATGTGATAATTGTGCAAGTATTGTTTTACAACTCAATGAAACCTTCAGTATTGCACAGAGATTTAGAGACAAATCATCCCCATTTGAAAAATAAACCATGAGAATATTTTGAGCGACAGCTAAAATCACTTTCAACAAGTAAAAGCTGCATTCGAGTGCCAGATCCTATGAATAAAAACAGACCACAAGCATCTTATATGGTCAGTTTTAGAGTGGCTAAAAACAACAAACCCCACACTATTGTGGAGGACCGCATTCTCCCTGCTGCTTTAGATATGGTAGTGAGAATGTTGGGGGAAAAGGCAAAAAAGACAATACAGTCCATTCCATCATCAAACAATGCTGTCTCATCAATGCAACATCAGAAAATGTTTTACAGCAGCTACTTCAGCACATACGCCACAGTGAATTTTACGCAATACAACTGAATGAGTCCACGGATGTGGCTCCTTGTATATTTGCACAACATTCATGAAGGAACCGTCAAGGAGAACATGCTGTTCTGTAAACCACTCGAAGAAAGGACAACTGCAGTAGATATTTTTCAAAAGCTGGACACATTTATGATCACACATGGACTCGTGTGGGACAGATGTGTTGGCATCTGCACTGATGGTGCACGGGCCATGACTGGGAGACAAAGAGGTGTGGTTTGTGTGTACAGGCAGTTGCGCCAGATGCTTCTTGGGTACACTGCAGCATCCAGAGAGGCTCTTGCTGCAAAGGGAATACCTGTCCATCTGAAACATGTCTTGGACACCACTGTAAAAATTATTAACTTTTTGAACTCCCACTTATTTGCTGCATTGTGCAGTGAGATGGGCAGCGAGCCTGAGACTGTATTACTCCACACAGAGGTTTTCTTGCTCTCAAGAGGGAAAGTGCTGCCCTGTTTCTTTGAGCTGAGGGAAGAACGTAAAGTTTTCTTCAGTAACCATCGCTTTGAGCTGTCTGAACATTTGCATGATGTAGAGTACCTTACGTGCCTGGCTCATCTGTGTGATATATTTTCCCGTCTGAACGAACTCACTCTCGGATTACAAGGCGTTTCTACAACCATATTCATTGTTTATGATAAAGTTGTGGCCATGATAAAGAAGTTAAACCTTTGGAAGAACTGCATGGTCAAAAACAACACAGAAGCACACATTATCAAACAGTGTAAAGCATGACTGTAACATGCACCTTCAGGAGCTGATGGCGCAGTTATGCTGATACTTCTCATAGACGGGCGGGTTAAATGATTGGATACATCACCCATTCACCTCCGTGCCTACTTCGTCATCAGTGTCTGAGCAGGAGAGCCTAATTCAGATCACCACAGATGGATCTCCTAAAAGACCCTGCGCACTGAACAGCCTGTAACTTATTTATATGCAAATACAGAAGTGTAATTAGGATTTTAAGGAAATTTAAATAGTTTCCTTCATTTTATGACTTAAGAGATTTCTAGTTATCCATAACTTCTAGTGGACTCCACTATATTAGTTTTTATTGTCTAGGTTGAACAAATGCCATAAATATAATCTTTCTGTATTTTTTCTTATTTTTTTGTAGGCTGAGCATCTGTGAACTTTCAGAGAGAAGCTGTAGAGCTCTGTCCTCAGTTCTCACCTCCCAGTCCTCAAGCCTGAGAGAGCTGGACCTGAGTAACAATAGCATGGAGGATTCCGGAGTGAAGCTTCTGTCTGAAGCAGTGGAGAGTCCACATTGTAAACTGAGAACTCTGAGGTCAGATCAAGTATATTCATTTTTTTTCTTTTGGTCTTTTTTTTCAGCTGACAAAATTAAACAGTTAAAAATTTAGCCCATAAATGTCAGCTTTATCAATAGTTGTTTTTAAATTAGTTTTAAGTGAAACTGTCACATTTTTAACCTGTTTAACCTCAGATGATAAGGATTCTTTAAAACACATTGCAAGTAAATAGCGCTAAATGTAGTAGTAAGTAGCTCCTTACTGAACCCTGATTACAGTTTAACGAGTGTTGTTTCATTGTTCATGTTTTAATTTTCAGACTGAGTCTTTGTAACCTCTCATTGAGAAGCTCTGACAGTCTTTCTGCTGGACTGCAGAATCTGAACTGCAAGCTGACTAGTCTGAGGTCAGATCAAGAGATATTTTGTTTCTCAAAATTAACCAATTAAAGTCCATCCATTTGTTGTTGCATCTGATGAGGTTTCCTGAAGTATTACTGAAAAAAAAGTGATTAAATATATGAAACATATTATTTATGTTCTTGATTAATTTTCAGACTGAGCGCCTGTAACCTCTCAGAGAGAAGCTATCAAGCTCTGTCGTCGTTTCTTAGCTCCCGGTCCTCTAGTCTGAGAGAGCTGGACCTGAGTAGCAACAATGTGCACGATTCAGGCGTGAAGCTTCTGTCTGGCGCAGTGGAGACTCCACAATGTAGACTTAAAACTCTCAGGTCAGGATTCAAAAATGTTCTTACACTGTCATTTAAAATCTATATTGTTGCACAAACAGCTCAGCTTAGCAATTGTTAAGTGACCTTTTATTTACCTTTGAGTGGATGATTCTATTCTGAAAAACAGTCATAACATTTTTTATAGTCACGTTTTGTTTTTGTTATCGTTTCTTTTTAGAAAATTACTTTATGAACTGATAAACGTACATATATATAGCCATTTTGTGTCTATGACATACCAATATCCTTTCATGCTGGTAGGACAAAAACTTCCAAATGACATGTTTAAGGTTCTTATGGGCATTAATGATATAGAATTTTGGGAAACATTATAGAAATGTCTTCATAGAAATAATCAGTATAGGAGGTTATTGGTGATATTTATTCACTGTTTAATTTTAATTTACACAACATAATGTTACATTTCTTAAAATTGAGATTTTTATTCTTTCTTAAAAACAGAAGTCTTTATTTCAGAGGCACTTCTGTCCACTAAACATAAAATCCCAATTTCTGACAGTATTCTGAAGGTTCTTGCAGTATTGATTGTTCATTACACAATTATTAGCAACATATTCCTAAATATTTGCTTAGATTTACTATTTTTGTCACAAACCCCCCCCCCCCCCGAGAATTTTGAGCCTGACTTCATCAAAGGAGGAAGATAGGACAGCTGGGTGAACTTCAGTGACTCAAAAAAGCAGACAGAGAGAGAGAGAATTATCTCAAAAAACACCCATGGTTTGAAGGAGAATATAAATCCTGCCCAAATATCAGTTCTAAGTTATATTAATGCAGAAAGTATATTTTCTTTAGAAAGTAGGAAAAAACCTAAAAACAATAAAGTTACTTAATTGTTATCCTAACCTTTCCCCTGCATTATGTGCAATGAAAAACTGATGGAATGTTTCATAAGACTGTAACCCATTTATTACAGGTGACCTATATGTTAACAGTTCTCTCAAACTTTTTTTTCACTTTCTTTTTCCCCCACTAACACTTTTGGTGTAAATATTTCATAAAGGGGAGAAAATAGTGTAATAAAAACCTCAGACTGTCTAAGACATGGCATCCACAGAAGTAGAAGGAACGTTTCTTCATCCTGTGTTAGCAACCTCGGACCTTAGGACATGTTTGTTCAGTTTAAAAAAAAAAAAGGTATTGGTCAATGTGAAATATACCCATGTGATTGCCTGTAATAGGACACATTTGAGCTGGGGGGGGGGTTGGATTATTATTTTCAATTAATTAAAAATAAGACTCATGGTAGGCATTACTGAAGCAGTTCCGACCATGGGTTTGACTTCCCCAAAACACCAGAGCAGCTCTTGCTCCTCCCACAAAACAGCTTTAAACCTGTGTGGTTACCACAATAAATGTAGTAGTCTTCCCCAAGTATATTTCATTTTATATACAATGCAGTGCCTCTTCATTCTTCATATATCCATGCTGGACATTTTGATAGACTTCGTCTCAGATTTTTTGTAGTTTATTGCTCTTGTGTAAGGTCAGAAGTCCTTGTACATGTAGCAATCCACTCGTTATACTGAGTCTAACCCTGCTTGCCTCAGTTTCGACTTCCTAGTTGGGGTGTTGGGTTCGTTATAGCACAGATACCACAAATGGTTGTCGTATAGACAGGAATCAGGGATACTAACAGTAAACTCCTGCATAAACATTAAAGAAAGAATTGACCCCAGACCACTCTTTAGCACAGAAACTGAACATTTACTGAACATAAGACAGACAATGTACAAAAACACAAATTTTTTTTTAACTCAAATGACATTACAGTTTCATTCAGTAAATGAAATATACTCTTTGAATACCCTTTAAAATAATATTAGTGGTTAACTCACTGATACCTTATCAGAAATACGCTATGTAAATATACTAAATGCGCTATACTCACATACAGGCCCCCAGCACACTGACATTCACACTCATTACAGGCCAGTTTGTCAGCTGGAAAACACAGACGGAAACACAGGCGGTGTCTAAGTACTCAAGTATGCAAGTCTGTACTCGTGTTCTTGCTAGTCTGTACTTTGTAAAATTAGACGGAAGTCCAGACTTCCCCAGAACGCAGCGCAATCATTCTACAATTGGAACGGCAGTGTAGCTGGTAATATCTCAGCTCCAGAGTTTTACTGTCATCTCCCGTCAATTTAACTGTGATTAATATTTGGAATGGAAATTACACATGATGTAAAAAATTGCCACCTAGCAATTTTTAGTAGATTTCTTTAAGAAAAAAAGAGTTTAAAAAGGTATTTTAAGCAGTTTGGCAAAATTCGCTATTACATATGATTTGTTTTATAATGTCTAATAGGCTTTATACAGTTAAGTACAATCACGACATGACAGAAAGACAAGCTTAATCTCTCTATTAGGAAAAATAGTATACATGTATGCTTGAATAAAAACAAACAGGTGAGATGTTAGAACGCTTTTATTTTTATTTTTAGTAGACAGTCAAGCGTCTACTAAAGGTTTGTATTCATATGTATCCTGTTGAAAACAATTTTGATATTTTTAAGCAATATTATACTTATTTTAGGCCTTATTTACGCAATGCTATTAAGTAAGTGGGCTCTGGGTTCTTTTTTCAGTGTACTTTCGTATTATATAATTTAACTTACTTTTAATTTACTTGTCTGATTTGTAAAAGTAGTATTACCCACGAAAATGAACAGTAGTGACTAACAGTGCAGTAAATTACCATACACAATGTAAAGTAGATCTTAGCAACAGTCCTTTAATTAGCCAAAATAATAAAATGGCATGTTTTAATATTCGGGCTAACCGAAAAACAGCAATACACTAACTGTACAATGAATCCCCACATACAGTGTAGACCACTGGTAATAGAAACAATTACTGCCCCAAAAACTAAACATAAAGCTGGCACAAATACATCCTACTTTGCAGGCCTATGCTAATACTTGAGAATGTAGCAATCCAATAAGATCTCCAAACTAAAGTCTTTTCAGTAAAAGGGCAAAAAAATGCATCAACAAATGCATTTGCGCTGACAAACACCTTCATTTCCCTGGATTTGAAAGATGGGTCAGGTTCGTGGCCCAACCTATTTCAGAATTCATAGCACGGCTCTGCCAGTTCCAGTTTCCAAATATGGTCTCAGCTACTTACCTGTAATATTACTCTTTCTTGGTCACAAAATGAACTTTTAAGATATTTTCAGATGAGAATATCCATCCATCCATCCATCCATCCATTTTCTTCTGCTTATCCGGGGCCGGGTTGTGGGGGCAGCAGCCCAAGCAGAGAAGCCCAGACCTCCCTCTCACCAGCCACCTCCTCCAGCTTGTGCGGGGGAACACCCAGGCATTCCCAGGCCAGTCAAGAGATATAATCTCTCCAGCGTGTCCTGGGTCTGCCCCGGGGCCTCCTCCGGTGGGCCATGCCCAGAACACCTCACCCAGGAGGCGCCCAGGAGGCATCCTTGTCACATGCCCAAACCACCTCAACTGGCTCCTTTCAATGTGAAGGAGCAGTGGTCCTACTGATCCTGGTCCTGCTCTTTCTCCTGATTGGCCAAACTTCTCACCCTATCTCTAAGGGAGATGCCAGCTAACCTTCGGAGGAAGCCCATTTCCGCCGCTTGTATCCGTGATATTGATCTTTCGGTCGCTACCCACAGCTCATAACCATAGGTGAGGGTAGGGATGTAGATCGACCGATAAATTGAGAACTTCGCTTTTACACTCAGCTCTCTCTTCACCACAACAGACCGGTACAGCGTTTGCACCACTGCGGCCGCAGCACTAATCTGTCTGTCGATTTCCTGCTCCCTTCTCCCATCACTCATAAACAATACCCCAAGATACTTGAACTCCTCCACTTGGGGCAGGAACTTGTCCCTGCCCCGGGTTGGGCACTCAACCTGGTCCTCAGCCAAAAGATGAAAATGTAGCTGTGTAAACTTCAAATATCTGTTCGATTTATCAAGACATCACACATTGGCAAAACTGCTCTGATGTTTTCGGAGACACCTGTTATTCACCGGCTCGATAGCTGATCGGGAGGTCAAGGCCCACTAGAGCCGGTGAGAAAATCGGACTCCCGGCGTTTTCAGACCTGCCACGGTCTTTTGCTTCTTAGGTTAAAGATGACATATAAATCACTTAGATAACTTAAATATGTTGCTTGGCTTTTGGCTTATATTAAACAATGCACATATGTTTTTACACATTTTACATGAATTTTGACTTTTTAATGAAATAAAGAAATTGAATAAATGAATTTATCTCTTTGCTATTCATAATCTTAGACATTACTTATTTTTTACTATTTATGCATTTTTAAAATCCGGGTTATGTTATTAATTGTGTATATTCCCTGCACTTGTTATAGATGTTCACATGACCTATAAAAAATTGCCAAGTCCAAATTTCAAAAGGTGAATGTCATATTGACCTTCACGTTGGGTTGCGGTTGGAAGTCCAAATTGTGGACCTAGTTTGGACGTCGTATAATGTCCAGAATGAACCCAATGGGATCTGCATGTCTGTCCTATGTCCAATGAACCCTCAAATGCCGATTTGCAGATGGCATGTGGTCTATGGGTCCGCCAGTCTGTTCTGAGCTCTAGCGTGTGTTGTAAATATACTCATATAAGACAAAATAGTAACAAGAAACCGGATGCTAGTCCTAGTATTGATTTCTTTTTTCCTTGGGAAAAAAACTCCACTTTTCTAGAATTTTTGAGGGGTTTTTGGTGATTTGCCACTAGTAAATCATCAAAAGCATTGTAATAGTTCATACTTTAACTTCAATGGGAGGTGAGTTGTATAGCTATCAGAGCTTATATAGGTGAGTCGAGACTAATAATATAGTATATATTATCAAGCATCTTATTGTATCATTATGTATAGTAATATATAAGGATGGGTGGTTTCTTTGGTTGGTCGGTCATCTCAGTTGCCCCTGCAACTGAGATGACCGACCTTTCTGACCATACATACAATACACAAACTTCACGTTGGGGAGACAGGAATGTGTAATGTGTAACACAAAAGGGCAGATCGGGAGAAAAAAAGAATTTCTGCTCCAACTGATCCCCAAAGTAGTTGGCATGAGGAGAAGACAAAAAACTTCAGCACATAAAAAGCACAAATATCATCACATCATAACACCATAAAAACACAAGACAAGCAACATGGGGGAGTATGCCAATGTGCACAGCTACGTCTTGGATGCAGCTTTCTCGCTGATATTGTAGTGTGTTGCCTTACTCTGTTAACAACTTGAAGTGTCTTTTGTTGTCCATTGGGAATTGTCTCTTATAAATAAAGTTAAATGAAATTGAATGGATGGAAATTGAAAGATGTTATTGTATCTGACAAACAGAAAATCATAGCTCACAGATGGAGTGTTGTGTGTTTTCAGTCTGTCAGGCTGTTTGGTCACAGCAGATGGCTGTACTTTTCTGGCCTCAGCTCTGAGCTCCAACCCCTCCCATTTGAAAGAGCTGGACCTGAGCTACAATCATCCAGGGTTTTCAGGAAAAAAGCTGCTGCTGGCTGGACTGAAGAATCCACGCTGGAGACTTAAGACTCTCAGGTATGGGGAAGAGCTAATCATCCACAGCAGTTCACTGCTACGTCCACACGTACCTGGGTATTTTTGAAAACGCAGATTTTTCTATGCGTTTGCACCTTTCGTCCACACGTAAACGGTGTTTTTGGTCACTGAAAGCAGAGATTTTTAAAAACTCCGGCCAGGGTGGATATTTTTGAAAACTCCGTTTTTGCATTTACGTGTGGACGAGAAAAACGGAGAAAACGCAGCGTCAAAGGTGTGCGCCTTTTTTGACGTCACACTGTGCGCCACGTTATTGTTTTGGTGAAATGAATTTCTACAATGCTGTTACTGTTAATTGTACTCTCTGCAGTGTTTAAATGCTCACATATACACACACAGTTACTGTCCCTCCACACATATGACTCGGTTCTGATTTTATGCCACATCCATGTTTACTATTTCCCACCGAGGCTTCTAGACTTCTGATTGGCCAACATTTCTACACGGTTAGGAATATATCGCCACCTGTTGCTTTGGCATGTTCCTAGCAGCGTTTTCCTTCATTTCTGCGTTTACGTGTGGACGGGATTATTTTTTAAAACGAAAACGGAAAATCTCCGTTTTCAAAAATACCTGTGTACGTGTGGACGTAGCCTTAGTACAGTGTTGTTAGCTACCGTGCTGTTAAATCTTTGTATATATAAATAAAATATTCAAGGATCAGTGTTTGCTGCCTTCTTCACATATTTAGGTTTGTATTACCATAGTCAGAGATGCTGCTGTTGTTCATTTTATTATTTTTAACATTGTATGCTAGCCAACAACAGTCGCAATTTAATTTTTATTGTTATATTTTGTTGGAATAGAATATATATTTGAAAATGAATGATTTTCTAATTCTCTGTTTGTCTTCATTAAGTTGTCAGCAATCAGACAATAACTCAGACTGGAAGTAATCTTAATGACAAATGATTTTTCCTCTCCCCTCCTCCTTCCAGGGTGGAGCCTGCTGGAGTCCGATGGTTAAAACCAGGTCTGAGGAAGTGTAAGTGCGTTTTTAATGTGATTTATTAAAACAAAGCAGTACACATCCAACCATCTTCTGTCAGGGTGCCCGGCTTGTTGACCCAGTGTTTTCAGTTAAGCTTTGTCACCATTGAGTTTTCTATCCCCGTTTCCTGTTTTACTGTCTTAGTTATCTTTCTGTGTGCATTATGTTCTGTTCCACTTCCTATGTATTGTTAGTTAGATTAAGTTCAGCTATGTACTCACCTGTTTCTTATCATCCTCATTATCCAGTGTATTTAATCCGTCAGTTCTCCTCAGTTCCCTTTCTTCTCACATGTGTGTGTTACCCAGTTCAGTTTAAGTCAGCTTATGTTCTGTCCATCCATTCCTTACAATATGCACCATCTACATCCCCAATCTGCCAGCGAGTCCTGCATTTAGGTCCTCTCTTCTCTCTCACCACACCACACCACGATGCTGACAGAATGACGAGACTCGTGCTGCGAAGACATGATATGAACCCAGTGGACCTCGAATTATACCAATGGCAGCAGGCAGCATTCTTCTTTCTGGAAAGAGAGCTGGGGGTTAATCTGTGGCTTATGCTCCAAAATGAGCAGTCTTTGAGGGAATTCATCTGGCTCTGGAGAGTCCTTGAAGGCACTGCAGTCCTCCACCTGCTGCCTCACCTGCACGCGAGCCTTAGCCATGGGAAATAGGCGCCAGCCGCTGATCTCCAGCTGCTTGGTCCTCGTGCGTCCACCTACTGCCTCATTCACTAGCACTCCCACCTTGTCGTGGCAAAGCGGCTCCACCTCCCATCTCATCCTGATGGAGGTTACATCATTCAGCAGGTCTGTTGTTTCTGTCAAGAGGAGGCAAAGCTCCCGCTGCTGCCGCTGCTCTCGCAAGCAGCAATATCTGGTGGTGAGTGAGTCAGACATTTTTCTTCATTTTCACCATGAGCCAAAGACTCCTCCTCACCATAGACCAAATACCCTTTCTTCTACTAAAAAAGCCAGTGATTGGTTATTGTCAACCTATGGTGGATTGTCAAAAAAAATGTAATTACCACCCTGCACCCATAAAAACTGTTTTTCCCTTTTAGGCTTCACAAAGGACATTCTTAAGTCCAGATCTGATCAGTTCTTTCATCCTGTCTCCATGCCAAGACCTGTCTCCCAGTCCCAAGACCTGTCTCTCAGCCTGCTCCTGTTCACAGTGCCGTTAGGGCCCAGCCAGTCCCTGTACCACTCCGCGGGCAGATAGCGCTCAGCATTTTTCCCCGCACCCTTGCCAGTTCCTCGGGTAGGGGCAACTGACGTCCAGCCGTCACCCATTCCCATGCCTGCTCCCAGGGCAAGGACAGCTGAGACCCAGTCCACTCCAGCACCCATACCTGTTCCCCGGGCTTGGGTGACTGGTGTCCAGCCAGCTCCTGCACCTGTCCCTACACCTAAGGTGAGGGAAGCCACTCAACCCATCCCTGCATCCATACTTGTTTCTTGAGTTGGGACGGCTAGGGTCTGGCCAATTCCAACACCTGTTCCGGTGCCAAGTCTCCACCAGAGGTTTCCCACCTGTGGGTCCTGCTTTTTCTCCACTAGAGAGCTTTGCCAAATCACGCCACCAGCAACCTTCCCACCTGTTAGAGGTGTCCCATCACCTCTGCTGGTCCACAGTGGAGCATCGCGGGTGCTGCCGCTGGCCACACAACCACCCACCTGAACTAATTTGTCTATGGCACTGGCCACACAGTTGCCCACTCGAACGGATTCATGCGGTCATCCACCCAAACTAAATCATCTTAGCAACTGGTCACGCAGCCGCCCACCGAAACTCATTTATTTTTAACTCATTATCCAGTATATTTAAGTCATCAGTTTTCCTCAGTTACTTGTCTTGTCCTCTAATCTGCATGTGTGTTTTCTGGTTCAGTTCAGTCCACCAGTCATTCAGTTTCAGTCAGTTTATGTTCTGTCCATCCAGTCCTTGCAATAAACACCATCCACATCCTCAATCTGCCTGCAAGTCCTCCAGTTGGGTCCTCTCTTCTCTCTCACCACACCACACCACAACACTGACATCTTCAAACTGTCACATCACTGATTTACATCTCCGATGTCAGTAGTCATCATCAAAGTGTTAATCAATGAACAGATGATGGATCCATAACTGCAGTTGGATTGTGTTTGTTCTCTCCATCAGATTCCTGTCAACTCACAATCGACACAAACACAGTAAATAGAAACCTCAAACTGTCTGACAACAACAGGAAGGTGACACATAATATTATGGAGGTTCAGTCATATCCTGATCATCCAGACAGATTTAATGTTTGGCCTCAGCTGCTATGTAGTAATGAACTGACTGGTCGCTGTTACTGGGAGGTCGAGTGGAAGGGAAACATTTCTATATCAGTGAGTTACAGAAGAATCGGAAGGAAAGGAAACAATGATGACTGTTGGTTTGGACTCAATGATCATTCCTGGAGTCTGCACTGCACTGATGGTGGTCCTCAGTTTGTCTGTCACAATTGCAGATCCACAACCATCCCCCCCTCCTCTTCCTACTCCTCCTCTGTCTCTAACAGAGTAGCAGTGTATGTGGACTGTCCTGCTGGCACTTTGTCCTTCTACAGAGTCTCGTCTGGCACTCTGATCCGCCTCCACACCTTCAACACCACATTCACTGAACCTGTTTATCCTGGATTTTTATTGTCTTTTCATGGTGCCTCAGTGTGTCTGTGCTGAGTTGAGTATAAAGAGTGTCCTCCTGTTAGAGAAATACTCTATGCATTTTAAGGTTAATGGATTCAATGAGTTGATGTTTTAAACTGTTCTAAATGATTCCTTGTAAACTTCTTCCTCTTCACTCCTTTAAAGATGGAAGCTACAATTATTCCAGGATCCATTCTTAGGAATATTTTAATGTGCCTGAATAGCACTGCATATGCTGTGTTTCACTTTAGTTTGAATGAAACATGAAATCTATCACAAAGGGCCCTGGAGTAGAATCTGGTGGATTTTGGTAATATACATTAGATTTGTTTTGATGCTATTTTTTTAAGCTGTTTCATTGTTATGATTTCAGATCTGAATTTTATAAAATGCTGCATCAAAAACAAAGACAGATGTGTTGATGTCCACAAATGACAATTACCTCCAAAAGCACCTTTTAAACAACCTTCTGTATTTTGAATACATTGCTCAGTTTGAGCTGATGTTTGATATCATTCCTTTTTTCATGACTTTTTTGATCACTATCATATTTTACTGTTTCTATTTGAATTTTAGCTTAGAGCTTATTTTTATTGTATGCATATCTCTAATGCAGCCACAGCAAAACAGCTGCCGGATGTCAAGGTCCTGGGTCTGGTTACCGAGTGCTTATGTTTTGATTATTTATTAATATTTAATCTTCTTTGATTTAATGTTTTTCATAGTTTAGTCTTTTGTATTTCTAGCTTCCTAAGGCTACGTCTACACTAATCCGGATAACATTTTCGTCTAAAAACACTATGTGTCCACACTATTGTTTTTAATCATTTCCGAACAGTTGTTCGTCAACACTGAAACGCCTGAAACGCTTATGTTACTGTTTTGCGCATGCGTGAAATGTAAGATGACCTGCGTTATTTCTGTCTGCCGTTTATTTACTTTCCGGCTATTAAAAACATCGCAGCAAAATGTTGAGGAAAAGCACCGGGTTTTTTAAATGGACTGACAATGACATGGAGTTGTTGTTGTGAGTAACACAAAAGTACAAAGTTGCAAAACTGATTGAGAATTACAGAATTTGAAGAAAAGCTATCTGAAGCATGTACAAACTGATATTAATCTTTAATAGGGCTGTCAAAATTGAGAGCACGAAAAACAACTACTGTATAATGCCCTCTGCTATCTTAGTTTAATTAGTCACATGACTGCATCACATGACTAAAATGCGTCATTGTTTCCGAAAGCCAGTGGTTACGCTGTCCACACTGCGACAGCGTTTTCAAATGTATCCGCTTTGGAGAAAGGTTTCAAAAAGCTCTGTTTTCCTTGGCCAAAAACGCCATCTCAGTGTGGACGGAAGGCCAAAACAGAGAGAAAAAGAGTCTTCAAACGAAAATGTATTAGTGTGGACATGACCTAAGTTATTTAGTATTTTGTGATTTCTAGTTCTTAGGTTTTGTTCCTGTGCCTTCCATGGTTTGTGTGTTATGTCTCTAGTGTAGGTTTAGTTCTTTCTCCATGTTTATTCCCAGTTCTGTATCTCAGTGTGAGATACACACATATATTTTATTGTAATAGTTCTGTTTCCTGTGTGATGGTATTCTGTTTGTATGCCATCGGAGTGCCATATGGCTGAGCACACACGGTCTGGGTTCAAGTCTAACCCACGGCCCTTTGCTGCACGCCTTCCTCTCGGTCTCTCCTCCACTTTCATGTCACTCTTCACTGCGCATCTATTTGATAAAGGATGAAAAAATGTTGAAGGGCTTGGGTAACTGTTCATTTCATTATATTTTGAAAATGGGAAGTAGGCGCAGTAATTAATAGAAATGTGCGCACATTCATGGAAATGCAAAATATATGTCAATAACAGTTTGTACAACTCTGATGAGCCCTGGTATGACCACCTTTATTCTTCAACACAGCCTGAAATTTCTTAGGCAGGTTTCTTGTAATTTTTTTAAAGTAGTCTTCAGGAATAGTTCTCCAGGATTTGTGAATGACATTCTGCTCCACCGTGTTTTACAAATGGCTGTAGACATTCACTGTTGATCCTCTCTCTTGACTTCCACACATACTGATAGTGATTTATGTGTTTTCATCACTCCATCAGACCTGTTGCCACCTGTTGATTTTGACACCTATGTAATTCCTATGTAATTTGGCATACCCCGTATTTTTCTCCCCATTTCCCTTCCTTAGCAGTGGCTTCTTGACAGCCACTCTTCCACTGGGACCATCTGTGATTATTTTAAGTGAACAGTACAAGGATCAACTGAAAATCCAGAGGTATATCTTAGGTCTTTGCTGAATTTCTGTTGTATATTTACGTTTGAATGATTAAAAGGTCAGTGGTTAAACCAGAAAACAAACAAAAAACATTTTTCTAAAAATGGTCAATTACAGGGACTAGACTAAATATGAGTGAAAAAAGGTGGAATGTCCAAAGATAACTATTGCTTAAGAACACTTTTTAATTTTAATTTTTAAGAAGTCTGAACCCTAACCCTAGTTCTTGAGACATTTTATGATTCTACTTCATTTGCTCTCAACAACCTGACAGTTCGGACTCTGGACTGTACCAAGATACCTTCTGGATTCAGTCCAGCGTGACATGTGAGAGAAACATCAGCCTGACTGTGTGTATGACAGTAAGTAAGAAAACAATGGATATTTGATAACCAAATAACCACCACTGAAACTTGCTGAAGTAGGTGAAAAAAAAAACTATATAAAGAAATGATATCTGCTCAAACATTAAAGTGACACACTAATGAACAAATAGTTAGGATCAGATCAGATTCTGAATAATAAGTATTTGAAGCAGTTGGCATGATGAGGATCAACCTCTTTGTTAATATTTTTATATCTCTCCTGTCGTATTGACTGTAGAAAAATAAACAGAAAAAAATGAAATCAAACTAGAGAAAGAAACATTTCTGATGGTTTTACTTTTTGGAAAATAAAAAACTAAGGAAAAACTAAGAGTTAAATAATCGACATCAGTGCTGTTTTCAGTCACTTAATGGAAAATAAGAATGAGGAGATTGTGCCATCTACTGGTAAGAGTGAGTCAGCTGCTGAAGACTTAGTGTCAAAATAAGGAAATAAATAAACAGCAAATTCATGCAGAAACTTATAAACACCTGTTTGTATGTTGTGAAAAATAAAAGGGAAGAAGACAGCATTATTAAATTGAGATTGTACTATTAATTTGGTTTCTAAGCTCAGGAGACTTTGAGGTGCTCTCTGAAGGAGTGCAGCATTGATTTGGAAAGTGATGAGGACAAAAGTATTGTTCAGATCTTCCTTTAGAATTTAAGATAATTTAAGAAAATTTTCATCTAAATGGGACAAAGTAACCATTCCCTGGGTCACTCTGAGGAACCACTGTCCATTTCTCTGGTGCATTAATGACAGACCTCTGTCATACTGTGACACTTCCTTCTTCATGTTTGACAGCTGATGTCACACACTGTGGAACCATCCTTTCGCCTACTTGACGGCCCACAAAGATCCTCCGTGATGAACCGAAAATTTCAAATTTTGATTTCTAAGTCCATAATACCTTATTCCAGTCGTCCAATGGTGGTGTGTCATATTCTAATGTCTTAGCAATGGCTTTCTTGCTGCCACTTGTCCTGTCAAACCTACAGCTCAAAAATCTTCTCTTCACAGTTGAAACTGAGACTTGCTAATTACGACCAATATTAAACTGTGCTTGAAGCTGTTGTCCTGTCATGCAAGCTGTTAACTTTCAAAAATTGTCATCTGATTCAGTTGTGGCTTTGGCTCTGCCAGACCTCTTCCTGCCAGAGTTTGTCCCAGTTTCTGAGTGCCTTCTGATGGTGAAGGAAACTGTACTCACTGACACCTTTACGTTATATTCAATATCTCTGTAGGTGTTATTTTTAAGTGTTATGATGGTCTGTCTGTCTTTGATTGTTAATTGCTACATTCTACAGTCCAATACTGTTCAGCTGTTGCTCACGAGGGTATGGTACCACAGTGGGTTCCAACACTGCTTTTATACAGACAGAGGAGGTTGTATATGATGCAGAAAAGTTGGAACACCTGTAGGAATTAGCAGCACCTTTCAAGGCTTGATCAACCTCCTGTGTTATAGAACAGCTTTCAATTGTTAACCCATGTTGTTGTGTCTCAAAAGGCCTTTTTGTATAATTCTGAAATGTACATTATGTTTCAGTTTTGACCTTACCTTACCTTTTTTTTTAAACCTCTGGTATTTCAACACTTACCTTTGTACCATTTCAAGTTAGTCATTGGACTTGAACAACTTGAAATGCAACAAATAACTGGAAAAATTGGGGTATTCTTGAGAAACAAAAGTTTCTCAAAGGTTTAATGTTTGCTTCTGATGGTGGTGTTCTTAATGTCTTTTTTCTACAGATATCTGTTCTTTTTGAATTTTGTGTCCAGCAACATGTTTCAATTATTTGTCTCAGACCCAACAAAAGGCTGCATCGTCATTGGCTGACCTATCTAGGAAGCTTTGAATTGTGACAGTACCAGATCCATAATGTCTATAAATCCAGTCACACTGGATTTATAGACTGGAAACAAAGAAACAGACTGCTTTGCAGTAAAAATGCTATTTTCTAAACAAATAATTAAATAAAAACATTTTAAAGAAAGTATGACTGTGTCAGAGCTGAACTGTGATCAGTGTGTTCAAACTAGTTGCTACAACATGGATGTCTGCATACGTCAGCATGTGAACTTACTCTGCCTCACACAGACTGATCATTATATATCAAAACATGAATACACACACACACACACACACACACACACAGTCCCTTTCACTGGTCCTGCTTCAGCATTCAAAGCGCTTTATACAACTTGCCTCATTCAACCATTCACTTTTTCTACATAAGTGGTCTAGCTAACAGTAGCATACATTCATACTCTAATAGATGGATCAGAGAGCAACTACAGGTTCGTATCTTACCCAAGGATATTTGGCTGATAACAAGGAGAATTTAGTTCCACATTGATGCAGGCACTGAGTGAATACATAATGTGAGGGTCTGTTCAGTGAAATATTTCTCTGCCTACAGATGATAATTAAGGGATCAAAGTGTCACGGTTTGATGCTTGAAAAGCTCCTGGACTGGTTCGACCCTGGTCGCTTTTACACAACACTGGATTGAACCAAGGGTTACCGGCAAATTACCTTGTCTGCGGAGTTCAAGGAAAAAACAACCTTCTCCACTCCGTAGTTTGTACCAATTTGTCACACTTTCATTTGGCTTGCTCAGAGGCCCTGCCACTTTTCAGTGCCTAATGGAATGGGTGCTGCATATGCTGCCACCTACTTAAATGACGTCATCATCCACGTCAGGATGATGGCAGAGGAGGAGAGAGAGCAATATGTTAGCTGAAAAGCTGCTCAGACAGAGTGTGTCAAGCTCATAATCAATAAAGCGTATAGCAAAGTGCAACACCATGTGTGTGGGTCCTCATTCGTGTCACACAGAAAATGATGGCACTGAAAATGTATTTACTTTAAATTAAATAAATCTGATCTGAATTATAATCTGTATAATTTAGGTATAATCTTTATAATCTGAATTAAAGTGTGAATCAAACCTGAATTGTCAGCCTTTATTTAGCTCTGTTAAATAACATGTTGTTACTGTTGATGCATCACAAAGATCAGGAGTAGTGCAAACTGAAACTATGCTGCAACTATGCCCCCCCCAATTTTTTTTGCACATGTCGAGGAGCGTGTCAGGTTACATTTCACTGTGTGTTATACTTGTATAACTATGCATGTGACAAATAAAGAACCTTGAACCTTGAATGCAGTAGTTTTTCTAGTTTGCTGATGGGAAGTTCTGCGGAAGAACGTTTCTTGAGTGACAACACCCAACATAATAAAAAATACTATAAAAATACTTGAGACAATAACTGCGCGTGTCAAACACAGCAAAGCGAAACTAGTTAGTACAAACTAACCTGTTTATCCTGCACAGTTAGTCTACCTCTGTTTGTTTTGCAACACGCTTCACAATATGAAAAAAACATAATGGTAAATGGCCTGTATTTGTATAGCGCTTTACTAGTCCCTAAGGACCCCAAAGCGCTTTACACGTTCAGTCATCCACCCATTCACACACTGGTGATAGCAAGCTACATTGTAGCCACAGCTACCCTGGGGCGCACTGACAGAGGCAAGGCTGCCGGACACTGGCGCCACCAAGCCCTCTGACCACCACCAGTAGGCAACGGGTGAAGCGTCTTGCCCAAGGACACAACGATTGAGACTGCCCAAGCTGGGGCTCGAACCGGCAACCTTCTAATTACAAGGCGAACTCCCAACTCTTGAGCCACGATCACCATAATGTCACATGTACAAACCCAATATCTGATTTAAAAACATGAAGACTTCCATGTTAGCTTTACATGAGCAGTCCTTACCTTTGACTCTAACGTCTCTTCTTCCTTTCCTATCTTTGTTACCTTTCTCCATCTCTGAGTGAAGTTAGCTTTCTTTTCTCTCCCTGTGAAGTATAGCAGCTGGACCATTGGCTAGCAACACACTGTGTGAGAAACTTCACACATACAGTTGTGCAAAAAAAACCCTGTCCCACTTTTAATCCCTGGGTTTGGTGCCCGTGATCTCTTTTTATGGCACATTCTCTGCTAAATAATAAGTGAACAGGACTGCCTTTCATGTGTTCCTGGTACTCTCAAATTGGCTCGATGTTTGGAGAACCATAACCTTAACTGTGTTAAACCAAAAGTGAAAATATAAGAAGTAGAAAGTACAGATATTTGTTTAAAAATGTAGGAAGTAAAAGCAAAAAGTATTTGTACTTAGTTACTTCCCACGTGTGAGTAAATGTAACATCCATTGAAAGAGCATTTCTACACTCAAGCACTAATCAGGTTCAGAGGAATGACTGGAATTTCCCAAGCAGAGACATCCTGCTGAAATCTGTTTTCCTATTATTCCTGCTCTGAAGTGTAGTAATATAATCAAAAACAAAACAAAAAGGGATTCCCAATAACAAAAGCGAAAAATCTTTTTATGTTCAGATTTATTTTTCTGAATCTCCACAGCAGCAGGTGGAGGAGGTGGTGCCCTCAAGCAGCAGATTCTGTTTGCTCCTTTGACTTTGGTTCTACAATCAGAAGGAAGTTGGGTTTTTTTTTTTTGGTTTTTTTGGTTTTTTTCTTTTTCTGCCAATAAAACAAGTCTTTGTTAAAACAAGGCTTCTGCGTATACGATTGTTTCACAATGTCACAGCTTGTATTAAGTTTACTTTGGAAGGAAGTTGGTTTACAAAGAGGGAGGAGAATTCAAATGGCTTTTGGACAAAGGACAAACTATACTATAATAAACTGAGGATGGATGGATTATGCCAAACTTTTAATTTTGTTAAATGCTGAAGCTTAAAAAAATGGATTCAGAAGTGAGTGTAAGAGGTTAGTTTGTTTGTTTTTGAATGTCACAGAATATCTGAGTGAAAAACAGACGCACGCTCCACTTCACTGTCGCGTCTCTCACCCTCTCTGTTTTTCACATAATGATATTATCCTATATCCTCGCATGTGATTGGCCACAATATGGAGGGATTGGAGCATAGCTGAGCCACTGTGTGAGAGCTGAGCAGCAAAAGGAAATTAAGTGAGGAGCCGGCTCTTGCTCAATAGGAGTCGACTCTTCTGATTCACTACCAAGCACTTTCTAAGCACGGCTCTTAGAGCTGAAGCTTTTGCGCATGACACATTATCGAACGTTACGTTGTGTGTCATGGATACTGTTGACTCCAAGTCTCCCGACCGCTATATCGATCTGAAACAGCAAGACCGAGACAGCGAGACCAAGACAAGACCGAAGGATCCGGGACCAAGACAAGATCAAGACCAAAGTCCATCGAGACCAAGACAAGACCAAGAACACGTAAAAGTGGTCTTGGTCTCAAGAGTTCCAACTCTAATAAATACACACTAAAATATTGAATAAAATTACAAAACTAATAATCAAACACTAATGGAAGTAAAAAATGACTGTTTACGCAAAAAATCACAATGATATCCTGCTAGAGCTGAACACCAGTGAGAACAAGCAAGTTTTTTAGAGTTTTTATATTACTGACAGATTAGACAGCTCTTATGTGAAATGTGAGGTTAAAGCTTAGGAGCCACCACTGAAACGATTCTATCATCTCTGCTTGTGAGCACAGATCTAAACATGTTGAAGTACAGTTGGTTTGTAGACATCAGGCCCTGAGGTCTATGAAGATAATCTAACAGGTAGAGTAAAAAAAAAATTACATAACATACTGCATTACTAATAAGTAACAAGAAATAGGTAATACATTCCTTTTCTTAATTAACGGCACCAACAGTCCACATCAGCATGTGAACTTTTGTGAACATGAGCATGTAAGTCTGAGCAATCAAACTTTTTGGGTCGAATACATGATGGTGTGGCCTGCACACACATGGTGTGTGGCCTCTTCATACATACAGTATACATATTTACAGAAGCCAGAGCTCATCAAACACAGACAAACAGAAACGTTCTCAGTATCAGTGAGCAGATGAAAAAACAAGTCAGAGGTCAAAAGAACATTTTATTCTGGCAAACTGGTAGAACTTCAATCAGTTTATGTTTACATGGACAGATTTATGTTTTTAATGTTTGTCATGGAAATCATTCAGGACCCACCGACTATCAAAAGGTGTAGTTATTATTTACTTAGGGTAACTCCCAAAAGGTTGATCCTGTTCATCAGTCTTCGACTGAAGAAGTCCCTTGGATAAGTGATAAAATGCTACGTCCAGATGAACAGAATCAACCTCTTGGGATCTACTTACCTGGATGATTGAGCATGCATCAAAACATTTGGGGTAACATTTATAGAATAATTATGAACTTCATCTAAATAAGTTCATAAATTTAAACCTAACAACTTCATTAAAAAAAAAAAAGCTTAGCAAGCTCAGATATTTAGGTTGATTAACATTTTTGCCCTTAGAGACAGGTCTCAGGAGGCCAGAAGGTCCCTGAATGTAACTGTGCAATAAATTCATCAACTGTTTGAAACCTGGTGAATTCCTTCTTTTCATTCTACACATGAGAAGTTGAGTCAATTTATTATTTGTTTGATTTAAGTTATCATTTGGGTTTTTGAGTCTTATATTTGGAGTCGAGTCTCCTTAATGATCTGGGATAAGAACAATAAATAATATTGAACTTTATTTATTTTTCACAGTGTGCAGTGTTACTTCTACCTGTGCTGTACTTTTCCTTTCTTTCTTTTTTCTTTCCCTTCCTGCTGTTTGATGTCTGGTCTCATGAGGTACTTGATCAACAATGCTCTCAATGCATTCTTATGGACAGACAAAGAAAGACACACCCAAACAGCATTTAGAGCTAGAATAAAAGAGGATGAGACAGGATCACGTTGTGACAACCTCAGCTGTGGAGTGGAGCTTGTTGTTTGTGTGTCTGTTTGAAGAAACTGTAAGTTTGCTTTGTTTCCTCCTTTAACAGTTTGTCCTTAGGAACTTTACTGTTTGTTTCTGCTCTGTAATGCGTGGATCACAATTTTGATAACAAGAGAAGTTATTTCCACACTGACACGAGCACTTTAGGCACAGGGCAGAAGTTACATGACGATGTTGTACAGCCTCATTGTTCAGGTTTGAGTGAGACTATTACAGAGGCCCACAGACTCTTTGGCCCCTTGGTCTGTGCTCAGTAGCCAGTTAATTAACTCTGTTCAAGGCCTGTTCTTTTAGAGCAGGAATACTCATGTAAAAGCTGCATAATAAGAAGCAAAAAATGAAAATTAATCCACACACATTATCTATACCAGAGTCATTATATGCCAGGTATTCAGTGAAGTCTGTTCACAGTGTGCTGGAAATGTTCAGGTGTAACGACCTAAACCACTGTAACAGGATCACACAGTCTCATCCAGAAGATCAGGTCTGAGTCTGTCTGAGACCTCACGGTCCTTCTGATCAGCAGACATGTGGACCTACAGAACAGGTAGCAGTCTGATAGTTTACATAAAGTAAATTTGATGAATAAACTGAATCAAAGTATAACTTAAAACTCCTGGTGCCTCTTAGCCTTTATACAGCTCTGTTAAATAACATGTTGTTCCTGTTGATGCGTCACAAAAATCAGGTGTGAAAGTGAAAGTATCCTGCATGCAGGTACTAGTTTTACTAGTTTGGTGATGGAAACATCCATGAAAGAATGTTTCCTTAGCAGAAAACCCCCAACATCATTAAAAACACCTATGATTCTCATGAATATGATGTAAAACATGCTGACTTTAATGGACAGTTGCTTCATGTTTGTGGGAATCATTTGATTATGTAATGTGAAGAACTTAGTTAGCCTGAATTATGATCTCATTTAAATCTGGGCTAATAATTCTTAGCGGTAGGAATCACCAGACACTCCATGATACAATAATAATAACAATACTTAAATACTTCATTTCATATTATTACAATTTAATAACATTTTGCAGTTGAATATTGTGGTAAAATATACAGACTATCGGGTGTATTTGTTATACAACTATACTGTAACATTGAAACAAACATGACTTACCATTTGTCATGTGTATTTGGAACTGATATTCCACCTCTTGACATGGTGGAATTATTCTACAATTTGGACACATTGCATTCATTCACAGAGTAATCATGGTCAAAGCGAGGCTTCATGAAACACTGAAACATTTTTAGCATTTGAGCTGTGGTCTAGGCATTGAAACAATCTGCACAACTCCAAACAAAGCTATTTATTATACCAGACTGTCAATCACTGTGATCATCACATGTTTTGGAGAGATCTTCACAAAAACAAGGAAAAAAAAGTATTGAGACTGTTAAAAACAACAAGCTTTGACTGTAGTGATCAGCCTCAGGAAAAAATTCTTCCTCTGTCAAGATTTGTCTTGTTGTTTTGGTTTACATGCTGACATTGTTTTATGTGTGCATGTTGCTCACAATAAATCAATTTATGAAATAAAACATACAGAGGAAAGACTGATGTGTTTATTATAATAACCACGCAGGTTTCCAGCTGTTTTGGGCTCAGCCATCTCTGTTTTTACTCACAGCCCTAAGAATTTAGTTGATTATTAAGTTTTGTAGGGCTGTGTCATCACATTTGTTTTACACACTGTCAATCAAAGCTTGAAGGTGGCACAGCATTGAGCTTTATTTTTAATTAATTTAACAAATATATATGTAAGTGAAAAAAGTAGTAGACTTGTCTTCCTTCTTCATAAAAAGGTAACATTGATTATATTTTGATGGGTTAATTCTGAAAGCCCAATATGCACATTTGGTATTTATAATACAACAGGCTGTGCTTACCTTTTTATATTTGGACCGGTCCTCTGTTCACCTTGCCTCACGATCTCACCAAAAAGCCAAATCTGCACCTCCTCAGCACACCAAAGATCCGGGTCACATGGCACCAAGTTGTTGAAATCTCCCAATTCTTTGAATCTTTGGGCTGAAGGAAGGACAATACTCGGTGTATAAATGCTCTCTGAGTGACATATCACATTCTACGTAATCAATGGCTCCTCATAAAAATTATGCATTAGGATGTTTGTGTGCAGCATTTTGCATATCAGCATAAGCAAAGCATTCTTCATTGCATCAGCGTGCGTGTGTGTGTGTGTGTATGTGTGTATCACTCTTCATTGCACAAGCGTGTGCATGTGTATGTGTGTGCATCACTTCTCAGTGAAACAGCATTCCAATGTGTGTGTGTGTGTGTGTTCATCACCTTCCTGTTCTGGTGTTCTGGGTAAACCACGGCCTGAAGCATGTCCTGGGGTCCTGCTCCCCTCCTTTTCAGTTCGTTTGCGACCATTGCTGCTGCTGCTGCTCAAAATTCTGTCCGTCCTGGTTCTGGCCCCAATTGGGGCAGTCCTTTCTCCAGTGTCCATGCTCACCGCAGGTGAAACCTGCATCTTCTCCTGTGTTTTTTGTCCATTCTGAGGTGCCTTCTGACCTCAGTTACTCCTCCTGTCCCGGTCACGCCCTTTTTGCTGCCCGATCGTCCGTGTTGGTCCATCACTGTCCTGCACAGTGTAAATGCAGAGTTATCAAGGTCAGCATTCTTTTGCTCGGCCTTACTTTTCCTTCGGGCTTGGCGGGCGTCTCGTCACAGCTCTGTCAGCTGACGCAGTCTGGGAATTTTCCCCCGTGTAGTGAAACGGGCCTTAGGTTTAGTGCTCTCCGTCTCTGCTGCATGAGATCGCATTCCTGCAGCACTGTTGACTTTTTCCGGTCGTTGTTGTGGGTCCAGCTGTTGCAGCATTTGGTCACGTATGGGGAGAGCAGGAGTCCAGTCAGCCTCGGCTTTCAGGGCCGGCAAAGCAGCCTGTAATTAAATATATAGAAAAAACAAAAACAAAACAAAAACAAACAAAAACAAAAACAAACGAACAGGAAAATGATGTTGTGTTGGCTGTGTTATTCAGAGGGGGAAACAACGGGGCCAGGCCCTGTGTCAGCCTTCTCTCCCCCCTTTTTTTTTTTCTTGTTGTTTTTTTGGTTTTTTTTCTCACCATATAATCAACTCATAACCCACCAAGCTGACAGGACAACACAGGTACATGTTAAAATTCTTAAGATCATGTTTAAAAGCCCAAAAATGGAATTTTCTTTCATTCAGTAATCACTTGTATCCATCAATCAGCAGAAAACATGTCACAATTTGACTCTTTTAACCCCTAAATTTGTCGTGTCTTCACTGGTTGGTCAGACCAGTGTCTTTTTCTTTGAAGTTAAATTGTTGTCCTGCAACCCAGAGAGTTTATTTGTCAGTAATGTATTTATCCTTTAACAACAGGTGTATGTTAAGTTTCGCTGCTTTAGCCTTGCTGGAAAATCTTCACGTGTTCATGAGTGTAAGCTGTTTCTTCATTGCGTGTGTGTGCGTTTGTAGGCAGGCAGGTTAATTTTAACTTTTTCTCAAACTAGGCGTTACCTTAAAAGGAGCCTTTCTCTCAGATTTCTCTGCTTGTGTGTGTTTTTGTTTCACCTTTTGTTGTGATGCTCCGGATGCCTTCCCAACCTCCACAAGTCCGTTGGCCCCAATTTTTATATGTTAAAACTTCTCTTAATTTCTCCTTTAATTCTCTGCTAGCTGCTGTCTTTTCCACAGCTGCTGATTCGTGCTGGGTGTGGTTTCCATTACTATAATTTTGCTTCGGCCGCTGTGCTTGTGGGGGCAGTTGGTCCAGGTCCGCAGCTTCCTATATTAACACACTAAGAGATTTATTTAATTTCATTTTCATCACTGTTAGACAGATAAGCAGGCAACACGCCTACCTTTTACAGCGCAGACTGCACGCCAGTCTCTCAACACATTCCTCTCTCTACTCCTCCATAATTCTCCACTACACACCTCTTACTATCTCTCTTTTTATTTTTATTTTTTATTACACCACAGAGTAATACACCCAATTATGCCCGTCTATCTCTATGTGGCTCCAAATTCCCTCTTTATTTAATTTCACACTCGTCAGGGGACAGGCACACAACAATTTCAAACCACTGAAACGAGGAATTCAACCTTTTTATATTTCTTTACTAATCTAGACTCAACCTTTGTTCGCAAAATGTGTCTTGTTCTAGTCCGGAATAAATGTGAACCCGTGATTACACGGTCGTTCCAGTGTTATTCCGTAGCTATGCGGGGGCCCTCACCTCCCCAAGTCACCACCTCGGCATCCGGACGCCGCCAGTCCTGGCCGCGCGTCCACGAACAGGAGGGTCGCCACTCCTAGGGCAAAATTATTTCCACAGGTGCACTAGGCGTCAACCTTTGATCCTAAAATGTGTCTTTGCACTAATGTCCTCCTAATCAAACACATCAACCGTCACTGTCACTGTGTTCACGCTTCACACTCACAAAAAACACACTCAGAGCGCGCCTCACTCACCCTCAAAACACAGCACCCAGAGCGCGCTTTACACACAAAACAGCACCTAGAGTGCGCTTCGCAGCTTCGCACACTCTCACTCACAGCAAAACACAGCAAAACACACAGAGAGCGCTTCTTCATCAGCAGAAATTTGCACAGAAACCTCTGAGCTCAACTGTTAAAACTCTTCTGAAACACAATCAAAAGCCCAAATACCCCTGTCTCTGCGTTTATGGCCGCCACAACGGGGCAAAGTCGCATCATAAAAGTGATACTTGCATCCCCGAAGTTCTACCTGACACCATAAACCAGGTTCTGCTTTTACCTTTATTTCATGGCAAGTAAAATTTTACTTTGTTTTATGACCGCA
>NW_024583198.1:62018-75638 GCF_018398535.1 Haplochromis burtoni | reverse complement strand
GCCCTTAAACTCGACTGACGCCACAAACCACCGTCAAACCTCTATTCAATGTACTAAAACTAGCACCAACCACTACTGCACTTCACGGCCGCACCACCGGAACACGGCCGTATCATAAACCAAACCTACGGACGTGTTTCGCTCTCGCGTTGCCAGCGTTCAACCGCACCGTGAGCCAGCATCTGCTTTTCCTTAAATCAACTTCTATTTCATAGCCGGCAAGAGCCAGGACGTAACCGACACCATAAACAAACTTCAAACCTCGACTTCAATGTACTGAACTAATGGCCGCGTCTTCAGAAGAAATTCTAATGTATTATTGCTACAGAAGCCAGTATTAGACAAAATTAAATGTGGAAGGTAAAGTGGCTGCAACTAGCTCAACGTAGTATCTTATTAGTTTCTCGGTAGAAGCAGTTTATTTAACACACTGGAATTCAGCCTCAACTTATGTTGTTAGTATCTTGCGCCAAAAACCAGACACCGACAAATTTACTGTGAAAATACGTGTAACTCAGTGAACAGATTAATTTGGAAAGCCCAATATGCACATTTGGTATTTATAATACAACAGGCTGTGCTTACCTTTTTATTTTTGGACCGGTCCTCTGTTCACCTCGCCTCACGATCTCACCAAAAAGCCAAATCTGCACCTCCTCAGCACACCAAAGATCCGGGTCACACGGCACCAAGTTGTTGAAATCTCCCAATTCTTTGAATCTTTGGGCTGAAGGAAGGACAATACTCGGTGTATAATGCTCAATCAACAATCATTTATTTCCATACAATTCAACACTTAGAGCATTAGACCATCATGATGGGGAGAGTGCTGAAGAGGGTCACAGCAAGTCTCAAAATGGTGACGGGTTCCAGCTTCTTAACCGTGTGTTCACACCGAACGCGATGGGCGCGTGAAAAAATCCCAAAACGCCCCTAACTTGACGCCTGCACATTCGCAACCTCTACGCGTGTCCAAGAAAAATCCCCCGCGCCCCAAAATATCATATTTTAACGCGCGTGAACTGGAAATGTGTCAGCTGCCGTTAAACCCCGAAGAAGAAGAAGAAGAAGCAGCTGTGTCCCAGAATTCATAGCGCGGCCCAGCGCAGTTTCCAACAATGGCGGAGCTAGTTAGTTTTAATGTTACTCTTATTATTCTTTCTGGGTCACAAAATAAACGTTTAACATATTTTCAGGCGAGAATGTAGCTGTGTAAACCTCAAATATCTGCTCAGTTTATCAGGACACCACATATTTTCAAAAGCGCTCCGACGTTTTCGGAGACGTCTGTTACCCACTAGCTCGATAGCTAGCCGGGGGCTAGGTCACTAGCGCAGTGAGAACACCGGACTCCCCGCAAATCGTTTTCAAACCCACCGCCGTCTTTCGCTACTCAGGTTAAATATATATGAGTCACTTAGATAACTTAAAATGTTATTGGTTGGCTTTTTTTTAGTATTTTATTTCCTGAGTAAATCAGTTTGTCTGAGATTAAAGTTATAGTTTTTACACAGCTGAATAAACGTCAAGCAGACAGCTGATTATCAGAAGTGTGAGATGCTCCAGAATTTACTCCGGTGTCCTGTTATATTTTAGATAGCAAGGAGTTTATTAAACTTCACCGAAACAATCTGCAAATTTCATTAAAATTTAATAAACGATCATCTTGTCTTTATTTTTAGTTAGCACAGACCTGAAACACTTAAAGCTGTAAGCTAATGATAGTTATATAAGAGCAGATGCTGCTGGTGCAATAAGCTGTAGTTTTACGTCCAATGGATGATGATCTGATTAGTCGACTAATCACAAAAATAATCGGTGCCTCGGAGCCGTCCTCCCCTGTGGGCCTGTAAAACAGCACAAAACACAAAGAAATGAGAAGGCTGCTACTAGATTTTAATTTCAACATTGAAAAAAAAACAAAGACAGGATATAATCAGGGGTTCTCAGAATAACTAGCCCCTGGCCACGCACTTTATACACTTTTTTTCCACACACACACACATGAACATTGGTCACAGTTCTCACAATTGATTCTCAAAGTGCAAACCTTTGTAGATTGCAAAACGTAAAAGTATTATTATGCCGCCGTTTGTCTTCATCTGCCTGCCACTTTCGTGCGCCTTTTTCCCTCGCGGTGCAGGTGTCTATTTCCGAATGAGGCTCATAGTTATGGGTGTTTTTGTGCTGTTTTCTCTATATTGGACTCTTGGAATGTGACTTATCTCTTCTGGCCTAGACACAGAGTCTCCTGCTTACAACCTTCTCCTCATGATTCAACAATTGAGCATGTAATACATTCACAGCAGATCAAGGATACAGAATGATGCACACTTATCTACTAAACTAATAAGTGAATATGTTCTTTTAACTCAAAAGTATAATGAGAACTAAACTACATACAGATCACATGCTCTATATTAAAGGGTATAATATGATCTACAGCAGTATTCTAACTCAACTACTTTGATTACATATATAAGGTAACATATAATAACAGAATAATCTAACACCAGTTACAACAGTCCATTTCATGTATGTTAATCTGCACCCTACACTTTTATTCTTCCTCTGCTGAACAACCTCTGAACCATGGAGAAACTTTCCTGAACTTGCCACTGCTGTGAATTTTGTATCCTGTAACACTGGCATGATGTTTACTGTCGGCCTCTCTCAGTTAATGTTTGATTGGGTCAGAAAAGAATCACTTTGAGGCTAATAAAGATTTGAGTGGGCACATGAAACTGAGATTTAGGATTTTCTTAGTAATAAAAACCATGCAGCTGTATATTAATGACTAACCTGGTATTGTGGATGGATTATCTCAGTTGATCTCCTGACTGAAGTTTGTCCCTCACGTCAACTTTTATTAAGTGGAAAAAGTTAGCGTTAATCACCCAGCTTCACTGTGCTAATGTGTTTATATTATGCTAACCATAGCTGTGTAGCTAGCTTTCATTATATAAAAGCTAGTCCAACTTTAGTAACTATACTAAACTATACAAATGTCATTACTGCTTTCTGTCTTCATTTATGTCAGAAGTGACAGCAGAGCTGTACGTTTTCATTTTTCAGAAATTCCTCAGTCACTAGGGATGGAACAATCCGATATACAGTATCGGTATCAGTCCGATTCTGACCTAAATTACTGGATCAGATATCAGGGAGAATTAAAAATGTAATCCGATCCATTAAATATCACAAAAGCACCTCACAAAACTTGCCACATGGCGTAACTCAGGTAGTGACCTTAGCACATCGGACCAGTATACATCATGTGATAGAGCGGCTGTTGTCTGCAAGACTCGGCGGTCTGGAGTTACTTCACACTGAAAGCATTTGGAGCCTCGCTACATGCTGCCAAACCAGCATTTCATCTCCAAGATAGCTATCCCAGAGAAGTAAAGCCAGTGTGTAAGTTCATCTCTGTATGTTTGTAAAGCATACCTACGTTAAACTTAAGAACCGATAAATGGAACTCGGACGTCTGTGGGTTGTCATTGCTAAGTCTCACCGTACAAGTTTTACTTTGAAAAAAACAAAAAACAAAAAACAGTGTCGCAGGCTAAACAGTTTTGTGGTTTAAAAAAAAATGAAAACACTTTTTTTTTCTATAGAAATGACACAAAATTCAATCTCAGGTTAAATGTGATAGAAACAGCTTACACTGACATGCATCTTGATTAAAGATGAGTATCATGAAGCCATGTTTGCTTTTATTTGCACTGCTTTCCACTCTGGATGTCTATTTATGTTAAGCTTTAAGTATAAAAGGGTCCATTCTACAACTTGTTTTTAATTTTTTTTAAGTTGTTGAATATAAAAATTATTTTGTGTTAATATTGCACTTCTTTTTTGTCAGAACCAAAGAGTTTTCCAAATCTGAATGAAATTACATTTTGAATTACTTTTTCAATATTACTGTAAATACTTAGATTTGAAGTTCTGCTAAAAGTTTAAATAAAAAGATCTGTATTTACAGTTTATTCTTTCCATACAGGTATAATAGAATAATGTTTTGTGCTGTAAAACTCGAGTATGAACTACAAAATGCAGCAAGCCCTTAAAAAACTGTTTTATTGATTATAAAATACACTATATCAGATTCATATTGGCAGATATCCAAATTTATGATATCAGTGTTGGACATAGAAAAGTGGCATCATGCCATGCCATCTACAGTCAGAACAAGGTATGTCATCTTTAGATGAAACTAGCAAGCTAATTCTAGCTTCAAACTCCGTTGAACTTCATAAATCCTGTTTTCATGGATGTCTGCATGTTAAACTTTATTGTTACATGTGGTAGGTCAGACACACTGATCATTTTATTACAAATGGAATAATTAAGACAGTTTGTAACGCTCAGTGACGCCGCAGTGTTTGTTTGACTTCTTGACCAGAAGCGGGGTTTGGACACGGAAACAGCTGATGATGTCAGACTTAACCCTCCTGTTATTTTGGTTTCCAGGAACACCAATTATGTTCCTGGGTCAATTTGACCCAGGGCAAGTTTACTCATCCAAAGGTATCAGAAACACTGGCATTGATTATTTTACAATTTTCTTTTATAATTTTGATTTGTTTCGTTTTCTGCAGTGATGCAAATGACATGTGACATCTCTTCTGTTCTGGGTCAATCTGACCCACAACACAAGGCTAGACCCATGGCCATAAAGAATAGTCTTTATGGCCATAAAGAATAATCTTTATGGCCATGGATCGCTTTCTCTGTCTCCTAATATGAGTAAATGGAACTCACCCTGCAGAATCTCTCATTCTCTCATTTATATGTCAGAAATGATACCAATAAGATATTTACATATTATTTAAATATCTACATAATATTTATGTGAGGCTGCACTGTGTTTAGTTCTGTTGGTTTACAGTGAGAAGATCCTGAGTTCAATTCCACCATCAGAGGCTTTCTGTGTGGACTTTGCATGGGTTCTCTCTGGGTACTCTGTGGCTTCCTCCCACAGTCCAAAGACAGTTAGGGTTAGGTTAATTGGAAACACTAAACTGCCCATAGGTGTGAATGCGGGGGTAAATGTGAGTCTGAATGTTTGTCTGTGTCTATGTGTTAGCCCTGCGACAGACTGGTGACCTGTCCAGGGTGTACCCTACCTCTCACCCTAAGACAGCTGGGAGGTTGCTTAGTTTATGTAAAAATATAGTTTGTTATTGTTTTGGTTTACGTGCTGAAATTGTTTTATATGTGTATGTGTTGTATATGAGTGTAGACTTGTATATAGTTAAACATGTATGG
Source organism: Haplochromis burtoni (assembly GCF_018398535.1). Classification (NCBI taxonomy): domain Eukaryota; kingdom Metazoa; phylum Chordata; class Actinopteri; order Cichliformes; family Cichlidae; genus Haplochromis; species Haplochromis burtoni. Next base: position 70,370 of record NW_024583198.1, on the reverse strand, counting down.
ATCACGTAATGTCAACTTCTGAATATTGATTTGTAATTAATGAAATTTGAAATAAGGGGGTAGGAACAGAAAAAGTGTAAACTTCATCCTACTCCTTTTCAAGCACACACATTGTGTAGACAGAGATATTCATGAAAACCTGATGGGTTTTTTAAAAGATTTTTCTTCTTTTCTCTTGTTATTTCAGTTAGATTTGTATGTTTGAAATAAAATTCTATCTATCTATCTATCTATCTATCTATCTATCTATCTATCTATCTATCTATCTATCTGTCTGTCTGTCTGTCTTTCTGTCTGTCTGTCTGTCTGTCTGTCTGTCTGTCTGCTTGTCTGTCTATCAGCTCCAGTGCCCCCTGCAAGCGTGAAAAGGATAAGCAGAAGCGAATGGATGGATGAATGGATGGATTTATGTGATTACACTTTTCATTTTTGTGCTAAAGTGATTGAATTGTTCTTCACAATCCAGAGCAACGATAATAATGAGAAAGGGTGTTGTTTTCTTTTCCAGATGCTTCAGGTAATAGTTCAAAAACATCAGTAAATATAAATCACTCTGGTTTATAAAAATGTAAACCCTGGCGCCTCGTGATATAGAAGCAGCAGGTACGGAACCTGTCCAAACTGGAGTAAGGTGTTTTTTTTAGTAGTCATGTGACCACATGTTTCGAAACATCTGCGTTTCAGAAGCTCGACCAAGTGTCAAACTTCCATCCCTGGGATCCAACTATCATCAAACAGCAAACCCGTCATTTTCACATTTTATCAGCTGCTCTCACAGAAACACTGAACTGCACTTCTCTAACGGTGAGTACTGTAGACTGTCCTGTTAAATATGCTTCATACATGGAGTTACCTGTGTAGCTGAGTTATACTGGTAGGAGATAATAACCAGTGTTGGGAAGGTTACTTTTAAAATGTATTCCGCTACAGTATACAGAATACATTACCCAAAATGTATTTTGTAGTGTATTCCATTAAGTTACTCAATGAGAGTAACTTATTTAGAATACTTTGGATTACTTAATATTTTGTCATGCTTTTTACATCTAGATAAATGCTCTATTGCTGTGTGATTTATTATGTTACTGAAGGCTACGCGTCATACCAATACCAACTAGATTTTTAAATCTTAATATAAAATGAGTAACAGTAGGGTGCACATTAGGTAAAATAGTTTTCTCGTACACAAAACTATTTCTGTATCACCTGTTTTCTTTTTGTCTGTTAATAATCATGCAGAACATGCACGATTATTTGCAGTTAGCAGGTTGTTAATGCTATCCATCAAGTCTAAAAACAGCGTGTTAATATGCAGAGATCCCAAAGGCTGCTCCAAAAATGATCAGATTATATTTTAAATATTTGTTCAATTCAAATTTGTTCCAATCAGCTTAAATTATCTTTCTTTTCTTAAAGAAATCTACTACATCATGTAAAAAAAATTTTTATGTCATGTGTAATTTCCACTGCAAATATTAATCACAGTTAAATTAAGAGGGGATGGCAGTAAAAACTCCAGAGCTCTGATGTCAATAGGAGACTGCCATTCTAATTGTAGAATGATCTCGCTGCATTCTTGGGAAGTCTGGTCTTCTGTGTGAACTTACGAGGCCCAGACTAAATAAAACGTGAGTATGGACTCGCGTACTTGAGTATTTGGAAATGGCCTAACAGTCTGCAGTTTATGAACTAACCTCAGCTAACGCCAGCTAACTATGTTAGCTCGTGGCTAGGTAACATACACTCTTAAAAATGCTGGGTTATTTTCATAACTCAACTGCTGGGTAAAAGCCGTGGGTTAGTAGGTTGGGTTATTGTGACCAAATATTGGTTCTGAAATCATGACTCAGGAGTTGGGTTGGTAATGTACAGAGTTCTTCAGTTCACTCCATAGCTTGACTAACTCTGTTAGGTCAAAATTTGCTTGGGGTATTTGCTATTTAGAGATCACTGTATACAGAACAAAGAAAGTATGAGATTGGGTGTGGCATTTGTAGGAAAAAGGTAAAAAAAAAAAAGAAAAAAAAGAAAAAGGAACACAGTCTACCTAAACTGTTTAATTTAATTCAATTATTTAATTTAACCTAAGTGATCTCTGCGTTGATAACAATATCAGTGTTTTTCTTTTGTTTTGTTTAAAAATGACAGGATGTGTGTTTCAGCCCTTGCAGAACTCATAGGCCAGCATAGGTCTACACAATGTCAGGAAAAGGCTTCATTCTATCAGGAAGAAGAATTCAGCACCAAAGGAACCTTAAGAAAATGTTCATCTTGCCTGGTACTAGAAGATAGATTTGTTTCTGCTTTTTGCAGCAATCGAAGGTCTGTTGATGGGTGCTTCAAAGCATTTTTTGTTTTTGATGCAAGTTACCCAAAGTCATGCGCACAGGTTCGGGAATGCCTTCTCACTGTCATCTATCCCAAGAATAGATGAATCCCAGGGCATGAATCAAATATGGTCAAATGAATGAGGGCTCATTTAGCTATGATGGAAACGTAAAATGTTGCTCATAAAGGTGCATGAAATGATCTGAGAGGGAGATTCCCTCTTGCCACTTTTCCAAAGTGTCGATGTCTGTTAAGTATTGAGATAATCATCAACTCATCAGTTTTTTAAAGTTAAGAGTTTTTACATGTAATTTGTTCTAAAACCAGAGCTGGCTTTACATAGCACGTCTTTATGTGTATTAACATGTACATGTGCTGTAACCAAAGACTGATTTGAAGTAATGGATATAATACAATGAATTATATATTTTTTGTTACTTGCATTTTACTTTAATTGATATATGTTTTATGAATTTGCCATCTATGTTCTATGTATCATATGGCAATAAAAAGCTTTTTTGATAAAATCTGTTTTGAATCTAGTTTTCTGAATTTTATAATAAGTACAAATCTTAACCCAAACGTTAATGGTAATATAACCCATGTGATGGGTTCTGACTTTCGACTCAATTTTTGGGTAACCTCAACTTCAAACATTGGTCAATTTAAACCAATTTTTGGATAGTTATCCTAACTCAGTGTGCTGGGTCAAACCAGTAACTCAACCCTGTTAAGTTGCAGCAACACAGCGTTGGCTCGGTCCATATTTGACCCAGCGTTGGGTTACTGAAGTTTTGCACATCCCATTCTTCCTATTACAGTTTTTCTTGATTGGTTTGGCTCATTTCTTGAAACCGAGATGACATTCTCAAAACCACAAGGTCATTTGGCCAAACAGTCTTACAGTTCTGCCCAACATTATAGCTCACTAGCAAAATCAAATATCTTCCCCCAAACTCTTCGTCCATGCTTCAAAAGCATATTCCTTTCCCATATAAAAGGTCAGTACAGTCAAAATAGCACAGATCCTTCTCAATTGCCTTGGCACATGTGCATTCATTTAGTGCTTTTGTCAAAATAACCTGGATGGTTTAGCACAACACCATGGATCCCCTGCAAAAGCTCATATCTCTCCCAAAAGAGTTTATCCATGTGTCAAAACTAAATATCCTTCCCATATAAATAGTCAATGCCCCCAAAATGCATTATACCTTTGGCATTGTTTAGGCACTGCAAGTCAAAATGCTTAGACGTTTTGTCACTGAGGCACAGGTCTAGCAACAGAATACCACTATGAATAAAACTAAAAGATTCTACAGTAAAATCAGCCTCCAATAAACCACTCATACTCAAGGAAACTGTAAACATTTTCATTCGTACAAAGAAATGTTAACATTAGAGAACATACTGTGAAAAGAAAACATATACAGGATTCTGTAAATGTGAACAGTTATAAACACAAACAAAAAACAAAAAACCCCACAAATAACGCTAGCCTACCATACTGTACATAACGTTTCAGAACTATAGTACAGTAATATTTTCAGTGGTCGCCATTGTCAGCCTCTCTTTCCTGGCCACCATCCTCATCCCCCTGGCCATCGACGCGCTGCTCTCTGTCAGAGTTTCTCTCAAATGGTACCCTGTAAATCTGTTTCATGGTCATCTGATGTTTCTGCAGTACCCGGTCTATTGTGGAGATGCTGATAGAGTTTATATTTTGGAACATTACATTGTCTAGCAGGATTGCATTACGAATCTGTCTCAGTGTGATGGCATTATTTGCAATGACCATGTTGCATATTTCTCGTCCTTGTTGTTCATTTAGAAGTTTTCTTCTGCCACCCACTTGAGGCTGTCGTCCAATCCTAGACATACAAGTCAAAGGTCAACACTGTAACTTTGTTACAAAATGAGTTACCAATGTAATTGTACTGCTGTTTTATGGTACTAAAAGTGTGATGCACTGCACAGTGACTGGAATACTATTCACAGTATTTTCTCCATTTTTTTTCCTTTGTCATTTTTATAGTATCATATAACATCACATGAAGATATTACAGTACTCTAGGCCTACACACACACCAACACTGAATAGTTCAATAGCATAGTTCTGTACCTGTTTTCCCTGTGAAAGGTTTGGATGATGGAGGAGACTGTAGACCGAGGCACATTAGGCTGCACTCGGCGACCTGCCTCTGCCATTGTGAGGCGATGGTTTATAACGTGGTCAATAAGGGTGGCCCGGATTTCATCTGGGACATCATGGTGCCTCCGTGCTCCTCGGCCTCTTCCCCCTATTCCTCCATCGCATTCTCACTCCTCCTCTTCCTCTTCTTCTTCCTCCTCTTCCTCGAGCAGGAAGTTGCTGTTGTACTTGGCGAGGTGCTTCCATGTTCACACTGCAAATGAAACTGGCCCCGGGCCAAGCTCTGTCTATATACTTTTGGCAGCAGTCATAATCATAGACAACACCTGTCAGGTATCTAAACAACCTGTTTGATTGGTCATCTGAGATGTGGGAAACTGCTCCTTCGTTAGTTCTAATTTCACCTGATTGATTGTCAAGTACTGTCATAACTTTATCAAATGTTCCAAGATATTCTTTCATGGTATTATATCTTTGACTAATTTTGACAGTTGAACAGACAATTGTGCATATGATGACTTACACAATGAAACCATGCTGATATGTTTTGGAGTGAGTAACCATTTCACTGAAAAATCAACTAATCAGTTTAGATCGCCAAGATCTATTTATTTGGAAAATGTGCTAAATGTGGGCTCATTGTGCTAACTGTAGCTACTTGTACATAATCATTTGAAAAGAAGCACAGAGTCACTTGAGACATGTACTAAAGCATTTGCAATTTGATAAAACCAATGAGAAATGACATTCTGTTGTGAACAATTGCAAGGTGGTTTGGAGATTTGTCCATGTTATTTTGAGAATGTCATCTCGGTTTCAAGAAATGAGCCAAACCAATCGAGAAAAACTGTAATTGGTGTTGAAATTTCCAAGTAAGAAATGCATTCCTGCCCGTGCACTGCTGGCTCTGTTGTGCTGGCTATGGGTCATTGTGTAACTGATGCCTCCAACATTAACAGGACTCTTACATTAGAGCCTCTTATTGCATGTTTTGTTTGGGCTTCCGGCAATCAGAATCAGAGAAACTTTATTAATCCCAGATGGACATTGAGTTATTTAATTAAAAAAAAACAAAAACAAAAAACAGGTTATACTCGAACCCAGACCGGCCGCTCTCAGTCATGCGATATATGATTACATGCTAATCCAAGTGAGCTAATCATGCGCCTAAATGTGTTTAATCATCAAAATTCGAGAAGCCATAGAGAGGGGATAGCCTAACACAGTGGTTCCCAAATTTTTTTTGCTGGGCCCCCCTTTGTTTTACAAGAAAAATGTTCGCACCCCCTTCACGTGCGCACGTGCACACGCACGCACGAACACATCCTCCAACCACACACTCATATTTTGCTCCATTGCAGTTTATTTCACACCTCAAACATTTAGTAAACAATTAAGCAAATACAAGTAATCTGCAATAAATTACAGGTAGTAAGAAAATAAACTACTAACTCTCTTACGCTACGTCCGCACCTACACAGGTATTTTTGAAAACTGTTTCGTCCACACGTAAACGGCATTTGGAATCACTGAAAATGGAGATTTTTTAAAACTCCTTTTTTGCGTTCACGTGTGGACGAGGAATACAGAGTTCGTCACGCAATGTCAAAGGGATGTGCCTTTTTTCACATGGCTGTGTGCCATGATATTGTTTACATGAGATGAATTGCAGAATAGCAGACAGAGACAAAATACTGTTAATCTGACTATCGTCAGGTTTTACACGCTTACATATACACACACGCAGTTACCGTCCCTCTATTTAGAAAGGCAGAGGTGTCACAGTGTGATTATTTTACGTGTAGTTGTTTTTTTCCTGTGTAATAATATTCAACATTGCTATCAATACATTTTTCAAAAAATGTCTCTGTGCAAAATGGGTTCAAAAACATAAACAACTGTTGGATGCTGTTTGTCCGTGATTTGAACGGGGAACAAATTGCGGCAGGATCAGCCTAATATTATTTGTATCCCACTGTAACTTTACTGTATAAAGAGCTAACATCTCAAAATTTTCATTATAAGAAGTGTTTGTGAACTAAAAATTAAAAGAGTGACATATAAGAGTGACCTGTCCATCATGCTAGCAGTATCCAAGCATTCATTTTTCTTTTTCTTTCTTTTTTCTTTTTGAATTCATACGCCCCCATATGAAGGATGTCCATCCCTGATGATCCCCAGTACTAACTGCAGGTAAAGTGAAGCTAACACAGCTTGTTTTGGTTTCCAGAGTTAGAGTACATTCATCAAATTAAAGTGGCTGTCATAAGTTGAAAATATGTTATCTCAGAGTTTACTTTTAAAGTCAGAGTTTGTGAAGCATCATTCCTAGAATAGAGCCCTGGTCAAATATTACTCCAAGATTCTCCACAGATTAACTGGAAGCCATGGTAATGGCAACCAGAGTAAACATCTTGTTAAATATCATACTTCTAAGATTTTTAGGGTCGAGTACAAAAATCTGAGTTTTATCTGAATTTAGAACTAGTGATTGTGATTAAGTCAGACTGCAAACAGAGGGTGGAACAGGTTGTTTGCATGGTGAGCGGTGAGTTGATCTTGCAACTGTTCATTTAGCTAAACTTTAAACTCTGTGTGTGAAACACTCATTCTTTGTTTTAAAACTCAAAAATATGAATTCCAGACAAATCCAGTCAGATGTAACAAATGAGTTTTAGTTTAACTGCCTAAAACTAATGTGTGAAAGACTTTAACTATTTATTTCATTTCTTAAAATCCCAGTTTTTGTAAGGTAAAGACCGTACAATAACACTGAGAAAACCCGAACAATCAAGCAGACCAAGGTCTTTGGTGACAACGGCAAGAAAAAACTGCCTTTTACCAGGAAGAAAATGTCGGGTTGCAAATTTTGATGTCGATATGATAACCTTATCCATACAATGCTGCAGAAAGACAGCAAACAGCAAAGAGATACAAGGTGACAGACATAAAAAGCTGGTCAGGGCATATCTGACCCTCCTTTCTTGTCCATAACCCATTATCCAGCTGCTGGATAACTTTCCACTCTTTGTCTTTTGCTTCGTCAGTTATAAGTTTTAACTATGGGTATTTTCCCAATTTTCCAGATGTCAATGATACAACAGGGATTGATTAAACGTGTCACGGTTCTGGGTCAGTTTTGATCCACTATTTTGAGTTCTTATGTTTTGGTTTATTTTTTTCATTATGGATTGTTTTTGGTTTCTCTGGTGCTTTGATTATTATGATAAATCTATGTTTTAGTTATTCTGGTGAGGGATTAGTTCTTAGGGTTGTGTCTCAGGTTTAGTGTAGGTTTAGTTCTGTGTCTAGTCTGCGTCTTTTGTGTAGTGGTTTCTTGTTTCCTGTCTTATTGTGAAAGTCCGGGTCTTATGTGAGTGTATTTAGTTTTGCCTCCCTTGTCTTGTCTCGTCTCGTCAATTACTTCCAGCTGCGTATCTACCGTGTGTTTTCCCTGCTATCAACCATCATCTACCCTCATCTACTTTCCTTCATGTTCAGGTTTGCAGTTTTGTAGTTTAGTTTTTTCCCAGTATAGTTTAGCTTTTGTTCCATTCTTTCATTGTTCACCGTGTGCTTTATATTTTCAGTAAACCACCTTCACATATCAGCGAGTGTCTGCATTTGGATCCTCCTTTATTTTTCCCTACACGGCTCATCCCACTTGCCGTGACAAAATGTGTTTGTCAGACTTTTACTCCAATCAGTATGTCAGTGTACACATTGGTACACCTGGTGCAAGGCCAGGTGCACAGTAAAAACAGTAAAAACAATTAATCCTCCTGACAGCTTTCAGAATCAGAATCAGAATACTTTATTGATCCCTGGGGGAAATTATTTTTTGTTACAGTGCTCCATTATAAACCAACATTAAG
>NW_024583198.1:26488-33052 GCF_018398535.1 Haplochromis burtoni | reverse complement strand
AAGCAGATATTCCGGGAGTGTCATTAAAGTCTAAATATGAAGTCCATTCCTTTTTAAAATATTTAATAAAGTCTTCATCTTTAAGCAGTGATGTATTAAATCTCCAGTTTTTACTTGGCGTAGTATTATTCTTGTGCATTAGTGTTAAAGATACATCTCTCTCATCTAAAATCACTAATATTCTCTGAGTAGAGAATCTTCTCACAATCTTGAGCGATAAGGATCCTTGTGGTTAAAGTTATTTATTTGGTGTGTGTGTGTGTGTGTGTGTGTGTGTGTGTCCGATTTGCATCTGGGATAAAGTGTGAAAAATTTGCGGCTGCCAAAATTACATCGAGGCTAGAAGAAAAACTTGCACTTAGTTGCTTGTTTCATCATCCTTGACAACTCATTCACCAGGGGTCAGAAAATGCAGCAGAACAGCACAAAGTATGTCTTACTGGATAGCTGCAATAGCCACAATGTTACCTGTCTTTGGTATTTCCTTATAGCATGAGCGTAATATTTACTGAACAGAGTCATCGTCTGTAATCTTTGCCTGCTAAGTTTGTGCTGACCACTGCCATATTTCAGTATCAGGCTCTAAAATGTAAAAATGAATCTGAGAAGATTAAACATCCAATCATGACTCAGAAATTATGTTTCTACTAGATTTGCAGTTTGTTTTTATTTCTTCTGAATTAGAAGGTGAAGGAGGTGGAGTTTACAAGGAGTAAGTGCTAATATAGAAGGACAGGTGTGTTAATGAAGCTATTTAATTAACCATTAATGGTATTGCATGCTGATATTTCAAACATTTGTTTCATTTGAGTGATTTAATTAATTTATTTGTTTCTTTGTTTGATTTTTCAGACTGAGTCACTGTAACCTCTCAGAGAGAAGCTATGATGCTCTGTCTTCAGTTCTCAACTCCCAGTCATCTTGTCTGAAAGAGCTGGACCTGAGTAACAATGACATACAGGATTCAGGAGTGAAGCTTTTGTCTGTTGCACTGCAGAATCCACATTGTACACTAGAAACTCTCAGGTCAGGATCCAAAAGTCCTCACTGCTGATCATTTAAAGTCTGAATCACATTATTCTATAAACAACGGAACATTTTAGAATTGGCAAGTGAAATTTTACTTACCTTTGGATAGCTTAGTAGCTTTTTAACTACTGTTTGAAGATTTTTTACAGTCACATGTGTTGTTTAATTGGTAAAAGAGAAGTATTTTTTGGTTCATGTTTTCTGTGGCATGTTTTGTTTGACACACCGATGAGCAGGCCATTTGCTCTACAGCAGTCAATGTAGCCAACAAGATGCCTGCTCCTTTCAGTTGTTCTGCTCACTGTATCGCTAATTCCCAATTTATCCAGACAGCAATGATGTAGGTCCTGATGGTGCTGTTGATAGTGAGGACACCCAGGTGGTCAGAGATGGGTTGGAAGGCCAGAATAATATTCAAAGCCCGAGTATGCATGAAAGAGCTAACTTCTCATTTCTCACTTTCCAGAGTAGAAAAGAGTCAGTGTCCCATCAATGGCAAGTATGTTAGAAATCAACATACTTGCCATAGTGCCAGGTCCACAAATACACAAATACATCAAATACATCATTCAGATTTTGCTACAATCCAAATATTCAATTTGATGAGTTTGTGAGCACGTTGAGCTCTTTTTCCACATTGACTGGTTTGGATATTTATTGTGGCAACATTTTTTTGCTGCAACTTCTGCAAGTTTCAGTCTATGGCCAGTAATTCTCGTCATACCGACACTGCTGACACAGTGGCTCCTCCCGATGTGCAAGATTGATCAGATGACTTAGATGCAATATCCATGTCATTTCTTGCCTAGTTTCTCCAGTTTACTGGTTCTGGTCACCTAAGTGGGGTGGACCCCTCCCTTGTTTCATGCATGCATGGGATGAAAACCGTTTCCAAATTAAATGGTATGGTGTCTACTGGGCATCAATTAAAATGCATATTCTATACTTTTTAATAATCTCCATATCCATATTCCAGGAAACATGATTGAAATTTCTTTCTTCCACCTGTGTAGAGAGATATTGGTTCATAGCTTGTTTGTTTGGTGGCTTGTTTTGTTTTTCATTTATATTAAATTATCTGTAATTTTAGAGCACATATTTTTAAAGTTTGATTTTTTAAAGTTACATTGTAATCGGATCCTGTGAGAATATGTCTTCATGTCTGCAGGACCTCCATAAATCAAAGCTTCAGTTTCATGTTTGGATTCATTTATAGAGAGCTGTTTATTCATATATCCGACTTTGATTTATGCTATTTTCTTGTTCACATTTATCAGAAGGTCAGATTTAGAATTTCCAGCTGAAAAACAAAACAAAACAAAAATAAATTGGGCAACTATTGTTGTGTTTCAAGGGGAGTATTTAGGTATTAAGTATTTAATATGCCCCAGAAGTTGTTAAAATACAACATTGCTCATGAAAAAAATATATATATCAAGACATCAATTAATAGAACAATATAAAGAGTGCTTAATAAATCCAAAATGTAAATATAATAAGGAAACATTTTCTGTATCTGTCCTTGCAGTGAAAGTGAAAGTGAAACAGATAAAGGGCTCTCCTGTCTGCCAAGATACTGATCCAGGTTATTCATTTATCATCCATAGTCAGTCACCATGGTGTAAACTAGTCTGTAAGTGACTATGGCTAACGAGTAAATAGAGTTAAAAAAAATTAAAACTAATGCATGTGATCACTCTTATTTTATTTTCCTGTTTGCTTTCAGACCGCAACACACACAAATATTGACACAACACTCACAAGCATCGACAGAGGCCTGCAACAATTTATTGCAACAATGGTTGTTTGGGTTTAGTGCAAATAAGCTGCATCAAATTATTGCATCCATTGTTGTGTCCTTGGGCTAGACACTTTACCCTACCGCTGGTGTTGGCCAGAGGGGCCGACGACACGATATGGCAGCCTCCACCAGTGTGTGAATGTGAGAGTGAATGAATAATGGAATTGTAAAGCGCTTTGGGTGCCTTGAAAAGCGCTATATAAATCCAATCCATTATCCATTATCATTATCATTCTAATGTCCGTTCGTCACCAGGTCTGTCAATTTCCCATTGAAGAGCCATGTGGTTCTCCAAGATCTTTTCCATATTGCGTTCAATAAGCACCGTCTGAGTGCTCACAGCTCTCCTCATCACTTTGATCATACTGGCTAGCCTTGTAGGGTTTTGAATGGCCGTGACCACTTTCTTTAATCTTTGAAAAGCCAGCTCTGATCAGCAAGAACCGTGTTATCATGGTTCTGAATAGGTGTAAATCTTCTATGTCCTTAATCAACAGTCCCGCTAGACACATGACGCACCACTGGTGCATCCCATCCATCGTGTATCCAGCAGGAAACATCCCTCCAGGAATATTGGGTTCTCCCAAACACAGGCTTCTTGTTGAGAAAAGGGTGTCAATTGCATTGAGGGACCAGTTGATGAAATCCATTTTCTTTAGGTTTTAGAGGACAAGACTGAGAGACTCTCTGAAGGTTAAAGTTAAATTGATGGGAAAACAAAAACCGTGGGAATTGTCTTTTATAAATAAAGCTAAATTAAATTGAATGGATAGAAATGTATAATAGATGATATTGTATCTGAGAAACAGAAAATCATTGCTCAAAGATGGATTGTTGTTTTCTGTGTCTGCAGTCTGTCAGGCTGTCTGATCACAGAGGAAGGCTGTACTTACCTGGCTTCAGCTCTGAGCTCAAACCCCTCCCATCTGAGAGAGCTGGACCTCAGCTACAATCATCCAGGAGACTCAGGACTGAAGCTGCTGTTGGCTGGACTGAAGGATCCATGCTGGAGACTGGACACTCTGATGTATGGCGAGAATGTTTGATAGAGAAGGAAGTTCTGAAGCCTCTGCAGCTCTATCAATTAACCAGAAACAAGTGACATATATCTCAGTATATTTAACAGTGCGAGATATTTTTCTTCCTTTGATACTCATTAGGATTAGATTATTCTCTGAATAGACAGGCCAAGGACATACTGTATTTATGCTAGATTAAAATAAAGACTGGAACCAGGGGTAAACTGTTAGCCTAGCTTCATCAAAAGTAATAAAAATCTTTATTTTACAATGAATGCCATGGTAGAAGCTGTCAACTACAGGGAGATGTTTTCTGTACAGTTAAAGAAATGTGTTTTTGGTTGGTGAGAGACAAGCTGATTGGACAGTGTGTACGTGTCAGGATTGGTGGCTTTTTGAATTGCTAGTGGATGATATTGCTGCTGTTGGTTATTCTCAAATTAAGGATTTAGATTAAGGATTATAGACTTCAGACGAAGGAACGGTGGTAGTCGTACTGACTGATAGCTTGTATAGGTCCGGACCAGTACCCTGCCTGTTTCTGGAAGGTTCTCACAAACAAACCAGTCAGTGTTTGTGACTAGCTGGAACTAGATGTTAAAAGTTTATTTTGTGACCCAGAAAGATTAATAAGAGTAATTTTAAAACTTAGTAGCGGCTGCCATTGCCGGAAACTGGAGTTTGGCTGGACCGGGCTATGAATTCTGGGATATGGTGGGCCACGAAGGACACACCCGACCCATCCTTCAAATTCGGGGAAAAGGAGGACGCATTTGTCGGCTGCATTCGGAGGAGTCTACGAATTTGGACAGCCTTCGGCGTCACTGTGACGTAATTGGTCTACAAATGTATCCTCAGGAGGATGCAGCCCATGAATTTGGACACGACTATAGTCTGTCACAGACAGAGAGAAGAGATTTAAACTAATCAGATGTATAATATTCAAATGACTCAGCTCCTTAATTGCCTTTGGCTGCACCTGTGTCAGATGAGCTGTTGAGTTACTAAGGTTACATGAGCTCGATTTGGGATTGGCACATGGTTCATGCAGACCTCAGATAATTACTGAAGTGCTGCTTGGAATATGTGAACATAAGGAGAAAGAGCTGTGTTTTTGTGTCGATACTAGTCAACAAATGTATTGATCTACAATAGTTTTTATACCAAAGTGAAGTGTATGTAGTTAAATCACTCAGAAGTCAGAGGGCATGTACAATAACCACTTATAACCATTTCTAAGAGGAGAAAAATAACTGGCAGCAAAGGCAGGGAGGTGTCCTTTCCAGCTAAACAGAAGAGGAATATAAAGATAATGAAGGTCACAGTTAGAATCTGTCATATTTCATTAAATACAGTGGTGTACTGACAGATCCAGGATCAGTCCAAATCATCAACAGTTTGATCCACGTATGGATTAAAATGTATTTGTGAAAATGTTGGACTGTTCCTTTATCAGTGTCTAACAGTATGTGTATGAGAGCAATGTAATGTCCATGTGTGCATGCTGAAAGAGACTGTGCTGGTCTGACGCCCCTCCTACTTTCAGGGTGGAGCCTGCTGGAGTCCAATGGTTGACACCAGGTCTGAAGAAGTGTAAGTGTGTTTTTAATGTGACATGTGAAAATAAAGCAGCACACATTCAACCTCTTCAAACTGTCACATCACTCATTCACATCTCTGATAACTGCAGCTGGATTGTGTTTGTTCTCTCCATCAGATTCCTGTCAACTCACAATCGACACAAACACAGTACACACAAACCTCAAACTGTCTGATAACAACAGTAAGGTGACACATGTGGAGGAAGTTCAATCATATCCTGATCATCCAGACAGATTTGATGGTTATCCTCAGCTGCTGTGTAGAAATGGCCTGACTGGTCGCTGTTACTGGGAGGTCGAGTGGAGCAAAAATATTTCTATATCAGTGAGCTACAGAAGAATCGGAAGGAAAGGATACAGTGATGAGTGTAGGTTTGGATTTAATGATCAGTCCTGGAGTCTGCTCTGCTTTGATGATGGTCCTAACTATGTCAGGCACAATAAGAGACAAACATTCATCTCCTCATCCTCATCCTCCTACTCCTCTGTCTCTAACAGAGTAGCAGTGTATGTGGACTGGCCTGCTGGCACTCTGTCCTTTTACATAGTCTCCTCTGACACTCTGATCCACCTCTTAACCTTCAAAACTACATTCACTGAAACTCTTTATCCTGGATTTTGGGTTGGTCCTGCTTCTTCAGTGTGTCTGTGCTGAGTTGAGTATAAAGAGTGTCCTCATGTTAAAGAAATACTCTGACTATTGAAAAGATAGTTAAGTCTGTACATGTCTGTCTCTTTCACTCAGAAACATGTTTTCAGATTCATGGATTCAATCAGTTGATGTTTTAAACTGTTCTAAATGATTACTTGTAAATTTCTTCCTCATCAGTCCTTTAAAGATGTAAGCTACGATTATTCAAGGATCCACATTTTGCTTCACATTTTCAAGCTTCACAATGAATATTAGTACGTTGTGTCACTTTATTATTATCAAACAATAATAATAATAATAATAATAATTATATATATACATATAAAAAACACCCAGCACGCCCCTGCGGGCGGTTTATCCTTCAAGCTCGGGTCCTCTACCAGAGGCCTGGGAGCTTGAGGGTCCTGCGCAGTATCTTAGCTGTTCCCAGGACTGCGCTCTTCTGGACAGAGATCTCCGATG
>NW_024583198.1:21761-25472 GCF_018398535.1 Haplochromis burtoni | reverse complement strand
CTTACCATTCAGCTGACTCCTCAGGACTTGCCTGACCCTCTGCAGGTACTTGGTGGTTGCAGCTTTTCTAGCGGCCTCTTCATTCATATATATATATATATATAGCGAGAGAGAGAGAGAGAGCGATAGATAGATATAGATAGATAGATAGATGATGATTGATTTGTACAGTCATTTATGGTATTTATTATACAGTAATACTTAAAGCTGTTGACTTGTGACTGTACAAAACAGATGTGATTTGAGTCAAAGTTCAAATGTTCCAGATGTTTTCAGTGTCTCTGATGATTCAATGTGAAAAAGGAAAAAATGAACAATTGGGAGCAAGCAAACGTTAACATGCTGATATTGTACCTAAGTAAAGCATTTGGTCGGACTGCAGTGAATATGAACTTTGATTTTTAGTGAATGAACCTTTTTCCTCTCATCATCTTATGATATTAGAATATTTCAAATCAATCAAATGTATTTGAAATGTCAGATTTAAAGTCATGAAATTCTTGAAATGTTTGTTGTATATGCTATAAAATTGCACTGTAAAATGTGCACTACAGGAAAACTCAGTGGAATGCATTAAGCTCTAACTGTACTTTAACAAGTTTCCACAGGGACTTCAGCCTTCAGCTGATCCAAAATGCTGCAGCAAGAGTACTGACAGGGACTAGAAAGAGAGAGCAGATTTCTCCTGCATTGGCTGAAATCCACAATTTATAATCCTGCTCCTCACAGTCTCAAGTAATCAGGTCCCATCTTATATTATTCATATTTTCTATGAAATACGTTTCAAATCTCATATGATCAAATCTCATGAACCCATGTTAGCGCTTCTTCCTCCTCCTCTTCCTTACACACTAGAGAGTTTAGGTGTACACCTTATGTCAAAATTTGATTGATGACCCCAGCCTTGACTGGCTAATCGATTCCAGATGTGTGACTAATCGCATCTGGTGGGAAAAAAGGAGGGGCGGTTCCTGGGGGGATCAGAGAGGGAGGGTTCCTGGGGCATGGAGAGTTCAGGGGGGTAATGCAGCAGATTTCTGATGAGTCAGTGCTGTATAGAGAGACAGAGCGGCAGTTCGTTTTTCACAGACAGACTCATAGTTTGAATTCTGTTTAAATGTTTCAATATTATGACAATGATCTTGATAACCATTTTCTCAGTAAAGAACTATTTCTTTTTTCAATAGTGGCTTTATTTTGATTTATTACGTTAATCTTATTACAGACGCAATAAAATAAAAACCTTTAAGATTATCAGACTAGTAACGGATTGCATTTATATAGCGCTTGGTGGAGGTGTGGGGATTATATAATTTTAATATCATATTTTTTCGTTTATATCCTGTTTATTAAGCTTTGAGTAGTGGCATTTGATTAAAACATTTATTCAATATATTACACATATAGTTTCAATCATGTTATTACACATATTGCAAAAATGTGCTCATAAAAGAGTTGGCCTTCTGTCTGGTGAGAGGTTACAAGCTTCATCTGGTGAGGTGAGAGGTGAGACAGAGTGCAGTGAGGTCGAGACAGTTCGCCTGCATACACAGACAGTATATAGATTCATTTCTAGGTTAGAGTTAAGACATATTTGGCTTGTAACTGCATTTTGTGCCTGCATAAGCAACAGTTTTGTAGAATGTGTTTCTGATGTTCCAGAGATAAGCGAGAGTAAGAAGATCAACAGGAAGCACCTGGCGTGGAGACGGAGAAAATGTCTTTTTGAGTGTGTGTCAAAGGTTGTCAGCAGAAGAGCTGTGGTTACTGTAACTTATCCATGTTGTGTATCTGCTTTGACGCATACCCTGACATATAAAAACATTTTAAGTATGCTTTTTTGGGGGATTTATGCTAAGGATTGTGATGGTGTATTTCCTCCACACATGTGTTTAATAAAATCATTGTTTTGACACACTTGGACCAGCAGTCATTTGTCTCACACCTCAATCACGAATCGGGACAGTTTTTGGTGCCTTGACCCAGATTGAGAAGGGACGTTGTTTGGTGGTTCGGACGAAGGAGGCTGAGGTTCAGTGGTCAAACGGACGGAGAGGAACCAGCAGGTCGACTGAGTGATGGGCCCTTGGTAAGAAAGGTAAGGCACTGCCTATTGATTAAACTAAATATCTAAAAGGTGCTGAATTGGAAATAAAGCTAAATTAAATGTCCACTCAGTAGAGTTTCTGGTGAAATGTCCGTGGTGATTTTGGGTAATTGGTGATAAAAGTAAAAGTTTGGGGAATATTTGACTGACAAAATTTATTGCTGTTAATTCTGGGTTGTATTTTAAGTTGATGTGATATGTGTTTAAGTTGATGTGTTATGTTCATTGAGTGTGACGTCAGCCAAGAGAAGAGATTAGATTAGGGCATTTGGATAATTGACTAGAAATAACATCAGATAAATAACCTGGCAGTTAGAGTCCACAGTGATGTTTTTTAAAATTATTTAAATTACTTAGGATGGAGACGGGGTACTCTAGGGGTGCAAAGTTCTGAGTCTTATGACTCCATCTTGCGGCGGACGCGCTGCAATTTCCTGCAGGTGACTGGGTTAATTTGGGTGATACCCGCGACAGGTAGGGACAGTTGTTAATAATCAGTGGTCAAGTACCACTTTTCTTGCACCATTTGACCAACAGAGGGGGGCCCTCGGGCGTGACCATTTCAAACGTGGACGGCAGGTAATCTTACATAAAGCTCCAGACGCCAACAGGACGCTGGGGTGGGGTTCCTGTTGAACTGCGGGAAGCGCTTTTAAATTAAGTTAGGATCGGGTCACTGCCCCGGGCAGATAACGGCTATAATTGACCAGGAAGGTGGGCAAACCTGGGCTTAGAGGCTTTTAAACTTGTCGAAAAGTTAGCTGTACCGGTACAGAGGTTTTGAAGAAGTGATATGGAAATGCTGAATAATTTGTCTTGGCATCTGGTGTCTTTTGTTATGGTTATACACGTCTGAACATATAATTTAGTGTAAATTGGTTGTTTAAACTGCGTGATTATAAGTGGGTGTGGTGTGAAAGTGATTTGATACAGAAGCTGAGTACATGAGGATAAAACAAAATACTGTGTGAAAAGTGCTGTGTGAAATTTGCTGGTGAAAAGCTGAAAGACTTGATAATATGTTGCTGAACTGTGTTAAATTGTGGTGAACATTTCAAGTGTTTTTTAAGTTTGAAGCTTGTGAACAGGTGAAGCGCTGAATTTTTACTCCCTCCCTCTCTTTTTACTCCTGTAAAAATAGAGAATTGCTGATTTTTTTGCTAAGTATATAATTGAAAAGGAATTATTGTGTGATTTGTGGTTGATATTTTCATTTGGCCTAAGAAGGCAGAAGTGTGCTGTTTATTTTTTGACATTTTATTTGAAGCGAGTTGTTTGATTTATGTCTTCTCCCTATTAAGAGTAGAAGAAGCGCGTGTACAGGGGATTTATTTCTATTTTTAAGTTTTGCAGTTGCCGGGTGGAGTGTCTGTGAGAGTGAATTTTTGCTGGCTTGGCATGGTTAAATTGCTGAAGTTGGGTTTTTTGATAAGTTTTGTGTTTTTTGGGAGAACTGCGAGTGTGTGTGAGTGTAGTGGAGAGAGAAAAAGAGTGTGCAGGTGCAAGGCGGCTGTCAGGGCTTAGAGGAAGTGAATGTTAACCCTTTAAGACCTACCATAGAACAAATTCCGCCAGAGCTTATATTATATTTTTAAATGCTGTAG
>NW_024583198.1:13366-21387 GCF_018398535.1 Haplochromis burtoni | reverse complement strand
AAGCATCCCAGAAACGACACAGAAAGTCATAAAGTCAAACATAACTTTTAAAAACAGGCTCATGAGGCCCTGACAGTAAAAAACTACATTTCCGCGAAAATGACATCACTTCCGGTTTCGGGCAGGTAATGGCGGACATGCGAAAGTTCGCTCTGACGTCTATTCCACCATAGGAAGTGTTATGAACAGCTGATCGGATTGGCAAAGCATGTTTCTGGAATATTATGTTTTTGTTGCTGCAAGCGCTTTTTATGCAGTTTTTGCAAAGCTATATGTGGAAGAAAACTGTGACCTAGGACAAGCTGATGGCATAAAATGTAAGTACAACTCCTCCGGTTTCATATGCAAAAAAAATTATTGCGCTAGCTTATGTGGTTGCAGTGCTACCGGGATTTAAAAATAGTTACACAAAACAAAGCGTGCCCGCTCCGACCGGTTTTAAAGGGTTAAGCACTCAAGGCACCTTTGACTATAAAAAGGGAAGTACAGCGAGGGAACCCAGAGGGAGGAGTTCAAGAGTGGCCATTTTGTGAGGGTGAGGTTAAATACAGAATGGCTGATGGCGCGAGGGCGACCCCCAGTGGGGAAAAGAAGTACAAGCCACTTAAGGAGCAGGTGGAACAATTAAAGAAAGCCATCAAAATCACCAGCCAGGGAACACCTAAGGAGATTGCCCAGGAGTGCCAAGACATGGAAGATGAGGTAAAGAAATTATGTGAGAGCGAAGAAAAAACTTTGGAAGACAAAGTACCTCTTCATCTGATTTTAAAGGATGAAGGTGGCAAATGTGAGAAGAGGATGAAGGAATTGGAAGAGGAGCCCATGGGCCGCTTTGTAAGCAGAAAAGTGAAAGTAGAGAGGAAGCTGTTGAAGGAAAAACATGGTTAGTATTGTAAATTCATGATTATGTGCCAGGGGGTCTCTCAGTGCATGAAAGAGGAAGTGAATGAGACTGGACCAATGCCGGAAAAAGAGGGACAGAAGGGAGCTACGGCTGAAGGGACATCAACGTCTGGATATCCCAACCTGACACAACTGCCTAGTGCCCCGCCTCCCCCGTACGCTTTTCCAATTTTGACTTTGGAGAGTGGTACTGTGTGGGGGCCGGGCGATAGAACAGGAACAGTGAAGGGAGGAATTGTGGATTTTCAGGAGGACAGCAGACAACTGACTCCTACCTGGCAGGCAGAGGGAGCCACCACTGGGGTGACTCAGCCTCAATCAGTGGTAGCTAACCCAGAGATGACTCAGTCTCAACCAGTCGTAGGGACATCACAAGGCAGTATAACTACACTGAGTGTGACTTTGCTTCCTCCCTCGCACTTCAGCCCAGAAGGAGCTCTGGAAGGGGCTCAACCTGAGGCTCCTAAGAGTGGAGACCAGGCGACAGCAGAATGTGTCCACCAGGAAGTGGCAGCCCAGGATTCATGGACCTCAGAGGAGGATGAGCATGGACTGGCGCTTGGGAGCTTGACAGTCAAGGTGAGGCAGAAGGTCTGCCAGAGACCAAGCGTCGGTGACCTTAAGGAAAATCAGTGGCAGGGGGCAGTTGTAGGAAAAGTGCACACCAACCGGGAGACCCTGACAAAGCTAGAAGAGAAGGCGAGGAACTAGAAGAGAGGATAGTAGAAGACCGGATAGAGAAGTTGGGGGAGGAGATTAAGATGTCAGCAGTGAGGTGACGGAAACCGCAAGTGGCGTTGACCCTGGGGGCTGAAGGCACCTCAGCAAAGTCTGACATTGACCTGGGCCCCTGGCAGCATCGCTCTGGGCAGATTTTTGTGGGACAGAAAGAAAAAAGACAGTCAATCTTTGAGAAGAACCGGAGACAGAGCATTGCATTGCATACTGAGGAGGGGGAGTTCAATACAGAAGATGACTTGCCACTCTCTATGCCTTTGCTGAAGGGGCTAAAGGGAGAACCAGTGTATCAGCCCTATAACATCAGAGACCTGGAGGCGCTGGTGAAGCAACTACCCCCGATTACAGAGGGAGGAGCCGCTTGGCTGAGGAAGCTGCAGAGTCTAACAGAAGGAGAAGAGCTGGCGTTAGGAGATTTCATAGCAGTAGGTGGACGAGCCATGAGAGGAGGTGGTTTAGCTAATGTGGAACAAATAGCAGGAACTATACGTGCAGCAAATGACGTTCCCTAAGAAAGGGTGCGGAATGCTCTCGCTGACGCGGTGCGTGACAAATATCCGAGGAGTGTAAGTATAGAGAGGAGAAATTCCTACTTCCCATTCATGTACTCTGCAATGTGCATTGTGTCAAAACTGTCCTTGTAGCACGTTTACTTTTTTTCAAAATAAATAGCTGTGAAAAAACCCCCCATCAAAGTTGAGGTAAGTATTCACCGTAGTATCGTGTTTTTTTATTAGGGTCAAATTTGTCTTTGGGTAAAAATTAAGCCAACACCCAAGTGTCAAAGGTCGGTTCTAAAAAACAAGTCAGTCCCTGAAACTTATTTGTGCCACAGATGCTAATTCAGTTACTGTGGGAATATGTAAGCAATGTTTTGGGACCTGTCTGATCTTAAAAAACGAACTTTGTTGTTACATTACAGCAATATTGAGGAAAGATTTATCGGCTGAGCATGGAGCTGGATGAAGGTCAAAGATAAAGTCCCTGCCACGCTTCCGGTTATGCTTCCATCTGGCCTAGTCATCCAGCCGGTCCATGCTGTATCGCCCCTCCTGATCCGGAGTGGTATAACGTTTTGTAGAAAAGTTTGAATGATTCTCTCTCTCTCACACACACACACTCTTACAAAAATAATAAATTCTCTGGGGTTTTTTTCTCATACATTTATGGTACCCGACGGAGGAAGTTGAAGCATCCCGAGCTCTCGGAGGTAATTGACCGGGATGAACCGACGGTCGTCTGACTCCTTCTTGATGTACGCAAAACAAGGCCGTTTTTTTTTAGGGTTTCTCTTTTTCTGTCTATTGAGAAAACCTGTTGTAAAAGTAGCTCAAAATAATGAAGAAAAACTCTTTACTTTGGTTTGAGAAGGAGTGGCTGCACAAAACCAAAATACCTCATTAGGGTGTTTTAATTGTTTAAGTAGGACCGAGTTCTGAATATGTGCGCGGTGCTCTTTTCACTAAGGGATTTTTTTTTTTCAACACATACAAGGATGTAGCTTGCCTCCACCAAGCACTATATAAATGCAATCCGTTACTAGTCGGATAATCTTAAAAGTTTTTATTTTATTGCGTCTGTAATAAGATTAATGTAAGAAATCAAAATAAAGCCACTATTGAAAAAAGATATAGTTCTTTACCGAGAAAATGGTTATCAAGATCATTGTCATAATACTGAAACATTTAAACAGAATTCAAACTATGAGTCTGTCTGTGAATCTATACAGCACTGACTCATCAGAAATCTGCTGCGTTACCCCCCTGAACTCTCCATGCCCCAGGAACCCTCCCTCTCTGATCCCCCCAGGAACCACCCCTCCTTTTTTCCCACCAGATGCGATTAGTCACACATCTGGAAGCGATTAGTCACTTCTGGAGTACTTCCGGTAGGGTGAAAAGGTCAAGGCTGGGGTCATCAATCAAATTTTGACACAAGGTATACACCTAAACTCTCTCACACTGCTGAGTTTGTCCTGGTGGATCATCGAGGGTGGAAAGCCTCCGCCTCCTCAGCTCTCTCAGATCACATTATTATCTTTTTTCTGTAACCTAAATTCTTGTGTATGTAAAAAGTGTTAACAGTACTTACCTTCCCTGGTTGCGTCATTTGCAGGATGTGGAGCAAAAGAGTAAAAGCAGCTCAATCACCTGCTTATGAGCTCCTGGAGTAAACCAATGTGCCAGGCTAGGGGAGTGTGGTTAAGGTGTTTAAATTTATATAGAAGTGATTGAAATCTGTATATGTTATTATATGTTATTTGTAGGATTTGTTAGAAATCTGAATGTGTCTGTCATGTGTTATATTTTGGTTGGATGTTTGCTCATGTGGAGGTTTATCTTTTCATTTTGTTTGCTGACCCCAGACTTGTGCTATTTCAGATGCTCACCTGAATCAGGTAGAGTATAAAAGGAAGCCAGTTGCTTTTACAGGAGTTGGATTCTTTGCTGTGTGTTGATGTGTAAACTCATGTTCTCTTTAATAAAGTCTTTCAGTTGATGGATACATTTTATTCCAGTCTCGTGCCATTTTATTGGAAGTAACCAATGACCGCTGGGCAAATCTGACATATACACTACTACAAAAACAGCACAAGAGAAGGAGCATTTTGTGTTTGTGTTGTTGTCTGTGTTATTAGTTGGGTTACTAAATAAGATGAGAGATACAATTAAGCACAAAGTGGTTAATAAATTGGTCCACTGGCCAAATGATACTAAAACTATCCAACCTCCATGTAGTGGTATTGTTTTAAATCTCCAAATAAGACACTTGTGAGCTTTGTGCACAGTAACTTCAGTCTGGTGTGCATGACAAGAGATGCAATTACAGTGGGGCAAAAAAGTATTTAGTCAGCCACCGATTGTGCAAGTTCCCCCACTTAAAATGATGACAGAGGTCAGTAACTTGCACCAGAGGTACACTTCAACTGTGAGAGACAGAATGTGAAAAAAAAAATCCATGAATCCACATGGTAGGATTTGTAAAGAATTTATTCGTAAATCAGGGTGGAAAATAAGTATTTGGTCAATAACAAAAATACAACTCAATACTTTGTAACATAACCTTTGTTGGCAATAACAGAGGTCAAACGTTTACTATAGGTCTTTACCAGGTTTGCACACACAGTAGCTGGTATTTTGGCCCATTCCTCCATGCAGATCTTCTCGAGAGCAGTGATGTTTTGGGGCTGTCGCCGAGCAACACGGACTTTCAACTCCCACCACAGATTTTCTATGGGGTTGAGGTCTGGAGACTGGCTAGGCCACTCCAGGACTTTCAAATGCTTCTTACGGAGCCACTCCTTTGTTGCCCGGGCGGTGTGTTTTGGATCATTGTCATGTTGGAAGACCCAGCCTCGTTTCATCTTCAAAGTTCTCACTGATGGAAGGAGGTTTTGGCTCAAAATCTCACGATACATGGCCCCATTCATTCTGTCCTTAACACGGATCAGTCGTCCTGTCCCCTTGGCAGAAAAACAGCCCCATAGCATGATGTTTCCACCCCCATGCTTCACAGTAGGTATGGTGTTCTTGGGATGCAACTCAGTATTCTTCTTCCTCCAAACACGACGAGTTGAGTTTATACCAAAAAGTTCTACTTTGGTTTCATCTGACCACATGACATTCTCCCAATCCTCTGCTGTATCATCCATGTGCTCTCTGGCAAACTTCAGACGGGCCTGGACATGCACTGGCTTCAGCAGCGGAACACGTCTGGCACTGCGGGATTTGATTCCCTGCCGTTGTAGTGTGTTACTGATGGTGACCTTTGTTACTTTGGTCCCAGCTCTCTGCAGGTCATTCACCAGGTCCCCCCGTGTGGTTCTGGGATCTTTGCTCACCGTTCTCATGATCATTTTGACCCCACGGGATGAGATCTTGCGTGGAGCCCCAGATCGAGGGAGATTATCAGTGGTCTTGTATGTCTTCCATTTTCTGATGATTGCTCCCACAGTTGATTTTTTCACACCAAGCTGCTTGCCTATTGTAGATTCACTCTTCCCAGTCTGGTGCAGGTCTACAATACTTTTCCTGGTGTCCTTCGAAAGCTCTTTGGTCTTGGCCATGGCGGAGTTTGGAGTCTGACTGTTTGAGGCTGTGGACAGGTGTCTTTTATACAGATGATGAGTTCAAACAGGTGCCATTCATACAGGTAACGAGTGGGGGACAGAAAAGCTTCTTACAGAAGACGTTACAGGTCTGTGAGAGCCAGAGATTTTCCTTGTTTGAGGTGACCAAATACTTATTTTCCACCCTAATTTACGAATAAATTCTTTACAAATCCTACCATGTGAATTCATGGATTTTTTTTTCACATTCTGTCTCTCACAGTTGAAGTGTACCTCTGGTGCAAATTACTGACCTCTGTCATCATTTTAAGTGGGGGAACTTGCACAATCGGTGGCTGACTAAATACTTTTTTGCCCCACTGTAGTTTGAAAACTTTTACTTTGTAAGGATTAAAATAACATCATCGTCACATGATAGAAAAACTATAGGCTCCCATGCCTAATGCAGCTCTTTGTCTTTCTCCGCTGAACATGATGTCACTTGCTATATTAAAGGGACCATAAAAACTCATCAGCTCTGTTGGCTCTGTTGCTACATTTTCTGAGTCGTGTTTTAATTGAAAGATTCAAAGCGTGATTGGTGATTTGTGAGCAGCAGAAAGGAGGTAAGCACTAATGCTGGCACAAGGGGACCACAAGTGCCAGCCGGGGTAAATGGGGAGTGTTGCATCAGGAAGGGCATTCTGCATAAAAGCTTTGCCACATCAAACATGTGGATCATAAAGAATCAGAATGTCCCATCAGACTGGTCAAGACCCCAGGTTAACAACAACTGCCTCTGGTGCTGTTGGTTAACAGGGTGCCAGTGGAAACTGTGCTACTAATAGCTGAAAACAAAGGAAAAGGAGAGGGGGAAGGAGGCAATGGTAGAGAAGGAAAGGCAGGACAGTGGAGGTGAGAGCAGGACTCTAAATGTATATGAACAGTGTTGGATCATGAGTCTGAAACTGGAAAGCAAAGGAGTGATGTTAAATGTTGTCGCTGTGGCCCACAGGTCAGAGGTCAGATAGATGAAAAAGAGGTATTCTGGTGTAAAGTGGATGAAGCGGTAGAGTGTCTCGACAGAGGGAGAGAGTGGTGGTTGGAGGGTACTTTAATGCAGCAGGCCCCAAACTTTTTTGCACCATGGACCAGTTTAACGTCAGGCAATATTTTCACGGACCAGCCTTTAAGGTGTTGTGGATAAATACAATGAAAAAAAATTATATGACCAAGAAAAAAACTGTGGTAGTTTGTAAATATAATAATAAACGCGAATTCACTGTGTAATTGTGTAACTTTATTAGCAGTGTCCTCCTGAAATGTGACAACAACGTTCAGAGTAACATCCTCCTCTCTGCCCCTTAATGCTCTCTGGTCACTATGGTAATGCGTAAATATTTCTTTCAAAAAAAGACACACAACTACAACACGGGAAAAGACCCAAGGAAACCGACTTAATGATAAAAACCCTGAAAAACAAAAATTTCCCACCTGAGCCTCATCTCTCGCAGCCCGATACCAAACGACTCATGGACCAGCACCAGTCCATGGCCCGACGTTTGGGGACCGCTGGATGGACATGTAGGTGAAGGGAACAGAGGAGATAACAAGGTATTGAATAGGTACAATGTTAAGGAGAGAAATGTAGAAGGACAGATGATAGTGGGTTTTATGAAAAGGATGCAAATAGCTGTGAGAAACATTGACTTTAAGAAGAGGAAGGAACACAGGGCCATGTATAAGAGTGGAGGACTGTGCACACAGGTGGACTACATTATCTGAAAGATAGGTGGCATGAATTAGCTGCGTGAAGCAGGTAGGATTGCACCCAAACGCAGACTCAAAGGCAGGTCTTTAACTCAAAAAAGCTTTGCTTGTATCTAGTAATACAAAACAAACTGGAAAAACACACAAACTAACAGGGCAAGCAGAACAAACAGCACGGAAATGAGCGAGATCATGATGCAGGACAGAGAGAGATGAAGACAAATACACAAAAGGGCAAAAAAGGGAACGAACTGCAGGAGGGAACACAGCTGAACATGATATAACTAATAAACAGTACCTTTGCACATTGACTGAAACTAGATGACTGAATGAACAATGGGCTCTGAGTCAGTTCCTTGATCATTAATATGCAAATTGTCATGACCATTTAACAACCACTGATCAACAAACACTAATCAATGACCCGCTATTCAAAGAGGGTTGGGGAATGGCTGCAATCTCAGCATTAGGGATGGGTACCGGTGTCCGGTGCCATCTGACATAAACAGTAGTAACCAGACCGAAAAGCAGCGCACATTTCGGTGCTTTATTTCGGTGCTTT
>NW_024583198.1:0-13341 GCF_018398535.1 Haplochromis burtoni | reverse complement strand
ATTTTCCTGAGATGTCATACACTTTGAATTCTAGCCAATCATTTTACTTTCCGAGGAAGTAGGCGGGGCCCAGGTACGTACGTTCTTTTAGAGCAGAGCTACAGATTAAAAATGCCCAAGGCGAAGCGGTCAAAAGTCTGGCTGTACTTCACAGCAAAAGATGCAAACTCAGCAGCCTGCAACAAGTGCTATTATGCTGATACTGTGATACTGTCAAAGGAGGTAACACCTCGAATCTATGAAACACCTGGCGACGCATAGCGTTTTTTTAAAAAGCCGAGAAATGCACCGTATTTGATAGCTTGCTGCGAGACCTCACACCGAGCACATCTACTGCGGTTGTGGTGCCTGTTATCGGACCCGGAACATCCCCCAAAAACCCGAAGAGGAGAGTCCTGGCCCCTAGCCCTGCCAGTGTAGCAGAAATGATGAGGATGATGATGCAGCAGCAGCCGTTCTTCTCTGCGTGAGTAGCTTAATGTTGTTCGTGTGTAATTTACGTTGAGTAGGCTAACCACGTTATTACATTAATGCATGTAAGGTGAACTAGCAAACATCATCATAGCTACATGCGGCTGTCTTCTTGTTTGATGGCAGATACTCCCTTCACCCTGGCCAAAAAGGCTAAAATGACCAAAGAAAAAGTGGAAAACAGTTAAACATGAGAGGTTTTTGGACAAAGTTTGTGTTTTTTCCATTGTTTAAGCACTGCTTCCAGCCAAGAGTGATACCATATATGCCCCATAGCTGCAGAAAAGGCTAACATTGTTATCTTTTTACAAAAACAGCTGAACATGAGAGGTTTTTGGACCAATTTTGTGTTCTCCATTCTTTAAGCACCGGTTTGAGCACCGTTTGAGCACCGGCACCGTTTCAAAAGTACCGATTTGGCACCGGTATCGGATAAAACCTAAACGATACCCATCCCTACTCAGCATTATAAGATGGTGAAAGATGTGCCCTTAAGCCCCCTCCTCGATTCAGCGATGGTCATTCCCTTTTCACGGCTCACGGCTGAGGTAGCAGTTGTGTGGTTTGTGGGAGAAAAGAACCCTAAATGCAGGTACTGGCTGGGGTGTGAGTGAGCATTTTTTAAAGTGATGGCAAAGTACACAAACAGGGGATAAGGAACAGGGAGCAAATAAAACCTAGACCGGGAAAACTAATAAACAAACCTGAAAACATAAGGACAGGCCAGGACTCCACAGTAAATAGGCTGTGGAGACAAGGAGTAAACAGCTGCTATGAAAACACATCAAACTTTATGATGATAATTTTTCACGTTACTTTATGCGAAACATAACCTCGGCTTTAATTTTCAAAGCCACAGAGTGGGACACACTGTAAAGTGAAGTGTACAGTTCACACCTGTACTCGGGTTTAACCAACCGTCAGTTTCTGTTGGGTTGGGTTATTGCCATTCCCATGCAAATACAGCGTGCACACACAAACACTCACATGCACATTTCTGTCATCTACAGGTTTTCTCACGGCAAAATCAGTGTCCTATAGCTGCAGCTCTTAAGTCTGTGTTATACAGTTTCTTCTGTATAATAAAAATGTATCTGTGTTCATCATCTCTGTTATAGCTTGAAGTTTAGTTTTTCAGATTTGCAACTCTGACTGATCCCAGATAACAGCTCTCATTTTTCTAATTACCAAGTGCAGCAAGTTTGGACTTGTTGTAATGAATGTCTTCACTCATCACTGTCACTGTAAACATGGGACTTCATCATTTGAATTCAGAGTGATCAGAACAACATGGTAAAGATCAGCACATCACTATATTGAGCTAAACACACTTCAGACATTTCAATAACACACAAATGCCGCCACTGCTCTCATTTCTAACATCAGGAGACCTTTATGATCTCTGTCATGGTGTCTGTTTAACAACAACAGTCACTACATGAGTGAGACACAAACTCCATCTGCTTTTTCATAAATACGGTATACATATTTACAGAAGTCAGAGCTCATCAAACACAGAGAAACAGAAACCTTTTCAGTATCAGCGAGATGAACAAACAGATCAGAGTTCAAAAAAGGTTTTATTACAGCAGACAGCTTGTGTTTACATGGACAGGTTTCTGTGTGTTTTCTTTTCATGAAATCACTCAGGACCCACTTTGGTCACTTTTCTTAACTATTTATTAAGAGTAACATTTATAGAATAATTATGAATTTAATCTAAAGATGTTCAGGAATTAAAACCTGAAAACTGCATCAACAAGAATATTTTAATGTAACTTTTATAATGAGGTAATCTGTGTTTTCAGAAAAATCAAAGGATTGCTTTTAAGTGTGCTGTATTTTCCAAACAACACGGTAAGAGATTGACAGACCACGTGACTTTCGCGCATTGCATGCCGGACTCGTGGCAAAACAATCCAAGTACCGCATCAAATGCAAGCATTTGCAGCACCGCAAAACGTTCATTCTCCGGTTCCAATACCTTCTTGCTTTTTCTTTGCCCCCCAAAAAAGGTATGTACAAAACGAAGGAGAACAATGCCGGTCCGTACAAAGACAGACTTGATGAAAAGTCAAAGAAAAGATACGAGGAAAAAATCAAAGGAGTGAAAGGGTTAGACCCTTACGAGCACACAGAGTGGACAAAAGACGTTAGTGGGCGACCGTGGCTCAGGGGGTTGGGAATCGCATCTGTAACCGGAAGGTCGCCGGTTCGATCCCTGGGCTCTCTGTCCTGGTCGTTGTGTCCTTGGGCAAGACACTTTACCCTACTTGCCTACTGGTGTTGGCCAGAGGGGCCGATGGCGCGATATGGCAGCCTCGCTTCTGTCAGTCTGCCCCAGGGCAGCTGTGGTTACAACTGTAGCTTGCCTCCACCAGTGTGTGAATGTGAGAGTGAATGAATAGTGGTATTGTAAAGCGCTTTGGGTGCCTTGAAAAGCGCTATATAAATCCAATCCATTATTATTATAGTGTGCTGCCCAACTTTCACCACGCTCAGATATTTATAATTATACGGTTCTTGGAGTGAGTGCATACACTCATGAAGTTTAGTAACTTCAGGTCACTGCAACAAGCCCAGGTACAGTTTACCGACGGATGGGTACAGGACCTTGAAATGCACCGTGTAGAACGAAAGACCATCGTACGAACAAAGGTAAGTTTACCAGTCTCACAAATCGTCTTCATAAATACACATTCGTTAACCGTTTATTAATAGGACCTTTGAGCTCAACGGTAATTAATTAGTAGTGGAAATAATTTCTGGTAGCATTACAGAAATGTAGCAGTGACAATAATATTGTATGCTGTAATCGTACTGGGCAATTAGTGATACAAAACAACTGTTTTATCCTGTGAATAAAAGTATATGTTTTTGTCAATGTACCATGGTAATAACAGAAGCGAAACGCAATATTGTGTCAGGACAATTCACTATTTATGCACAATAAACAAAGGAGCATAGCGCGACAATTTCTGTTCAGCGCCAGACTTGCTTGTAACCTATATCACCAATTATGTTATGAAAAATGACGTATTAACTACAAAACACTGACCTTTGTGGAAATGCTTGGAGCAGACTAACCTGTGAGCTGGAGTGTTCTGGGACGTTATATTTGGTCTTTGAATGGCTGCAATCCAGGCCATCCGTCGCCTCTTTGTTACTTCGGAAACATGGCTCGAACAATTTCTCTTCAACGACGTAATCCGATAACAACCGATCTCTTTACCCGTCGGCTTCCCGTGGCTGTCATGCGACCGGCTATTGCAGTTAATAATACAACAGCTTCTTGCCATTTTTTGTGTTTCTTTTTATCGCTGTGTAACTGATTTCAATTGAAAGCCTGCGTGCGCTAGTACCCTTGCCACGAGTTCCCAGAATCCTTTGCAGTTTTACCCCTGAATGACGTCACATTTTCAATGTCACAGGGAGTGCAGAATTATTAGGCAAGTTGTATTTTTGAGGAATAATTTTATTATTGAACAACAACCATGTTCTCAATGAACCCAAAAAACTCATTAATATCAAAGCTGAATGTTTTTGGAAGTAGTTTTTAGTTTGTTTTTAGTTTTAGCTATTTTAGGGGGATATCTGTGTGTGCAGGTGACTATTACTGTGCATAATTATTAGGCAACTTAACAAAAAACAAATATATACCCATTTCAATTTATTTTTACCAGTGAAACCAATATAACATCTCCACATTCACAAATATACATTTCTGACATTCAAAAACAAAACAAAAACAAATCAGCGACCAATATAGCCACCTTTCTTTGCAAGGACACTCAAAAGCCTGCCATCCATGGATTCTGTCAGTGTTTTGATCTGTTCACCATCAACATTGCGTGCAGCAGCAACCACAGCCTCCCAGACACTGTTCAGAGAGGTGTACTGTTTTCCCTCCTTGTAAATCTCACATTTGATGATGGACCACAGGTTCTCAATGGGGTTCAGATCAGGTGAACAAGGAGGCCATGTCATTAGTTTTTCTTCTTTTATACCCTTTCTTGCCAGCCACGCTGTGGAGTACTTGGACGCGTGTGATGGAGCATTGTCCTGCATGAAAATCATGTTTTTCTTGAAGGATGCAGACTTCTTCCTGTACCACTGCTTGAAGAAGGTGTCTTCCAGAAACTGGCAGTAGGACTGGGAGTTGAGCTTGACTCCATCCTCAACCCGAAAAGGCCCCACAAGCTCATCTTTGATGATACCAGCCCAAACCAGTACTCCACCTCCACCTTGCTGGCGTCTGAGTCGGACTGGAGCTCTCTGCCCTTTACCAATCCAGCCACGGGCCCATCCATCTGGCCCATCAAGACTCACTCTCATTTCATCAGTCCATAAAACCTTAGAAAAACCAGTCTTGAGATATTTCTTGGCCCAGTCTTGACGTTTCAGCTTGTGTGTCTTGTTCAGTGGTGGTCGTCTTTCAGCCTTTCTTACCTTGGCCATGTCTCTGAGTATTGCACACCTTGTGCTTTTGGGCACTCCAGTGATGTTGCAGCTCTGAAATATGGCCAAACTGGTGGCAAGTGGCATCTTGGCAGCTGCACGCTTGACTTTTCTCAGTTCATGGGCAGTTATTTTGCGCCTTGGTTTTTCCACACGCTTCTTGCGACCCTGTTGACTATTTTGAATGAAACGCTTGATTGTTCGATGATCACGCTTCAGAAGCTTTGCAATTTTGAGACTGCTGCATCCCTCTGCAAGATATCTCACTATTTTTGACTTTTCTGAGCCTGTCAAGTCCTTCTTTTGACCCATTTTGCCAAAGGAAAGGACGTTGCCTAATAATTATGCACACCTGATATAGGGTGTTGATGTCATTAGACCACACCCCTTCTCATTACAGAGATGCACATCACCTAATATGCTTAATTGGTAGTAGGCTTTCGAGCCTATACAGCTTGGAGTAAGACAACATGCATGAAGAGGATGATGTGGACAAAATACTCATTTGCCTAATAATTCTGCACTCCCTGTATATCAAGATTTATTGAATAGTGACAATTTATGAAATTAAGTAATTAAAAGTTAAGGAACTTCTTTCAGAAAGTTTGCATGATTAACAGATTTCTGCCCTTTATTGAGGCCAGTTTGTTAATTTAATTAAAAAATCATGATCAGTTAGATCTGAGATTATAATTACAGAATAGTTATGGTGTAACAAAACTATTAATGATGCCATTGATTCAAATGTAATATTTGATTGATAGCACTTTAAAATCAAGCTCTGAAGGACATCTTATTTTGGTAAATGCTACTGCTGAGCAGGTGAATCCAGCATGTGGAATCTGGGAAATGAAAAATATGGGATTGTAACTTTTTTAAATCTGGAGAGATTTGTTTTATTTTATTTCTCATCTCAGCTTTTGAGTCTCCTTTCTTGCTCACTAATCTGGGAGTAGAATAATAAATAGTATTTAAGATTGAACTTGAACAAAGGTTTTAACAGGCAGAAAAGATTTTAAGATATATTGACTCTTAACCCTTTAAGACCTACCATAGAACCAAGTCCGCCAGAGCTATATTATATTTTTACATGCTGTAGTGCCATTTTTGGGAGCATTTCAAGTTGCTATACATCAATACAACCATTATAGCCCAAATTTTAATAATATGTATGCATTAAGTGCATAGTAATTACATAAATTGCAAAAAAGTGCAATAAACTACAAAAAAATTGAAAATCGTTTTTGTTTTACATATATTTCTACTTAGAGAAATTCAAGAGGTTTATCCCTCAAAACTTTAAATACACAAAAGTTGCAAAAAATAGTTTCCCACCACAGGAAATTTATTTTGAGTGTCTTCATAGTGTCACGTTCTGGGTCCGTTGGACCCAGTATTTTGAGTTCATTATGTTTTGGTACTTTTGCATCATGGATTTTCCTTTATGTTTCTCTGGTACTTGGTGTTTCAGTTATCTTGGTGTTTTTCTATATTATGATTTATGATCTGATACTGTTGTGATTATGATTATCATTTAGTAGCCTTTGGTCAGTGTCAAGTCTGTCTCTGTCTAGTCTGTGTCTTAGTAAAGTGTGTTTTGTTTCCTGTTTTACTTTGAAGGTTCTTGTTCCTGTCTGATGTTAGTGTGTGCAGCTTTGTTCCCCCTGTCTCGTTAGCCCTGATCTCTCCCAGCTGTGTCTCCCTCCTGTTGCCGATTCCCCCGTTACTACCCTGTGTATATAAGCCCTGTGTTTTCCCATGCTCAGTGTCGCGTCGTACAATCAGATCATGCCTGTGTGTCCTTGGTCTCAGTGTTCCATCATCACTTCATGTTTGTTTTCCTGCCAGCAATAAAGCTGAGGTTTTTTGAGTTTCAATTCCGTGTTCGAGTCCTGCATTTGGATCCTCATCTTTGCCTGCCCGCACACAGAGCCCTGACAGAACGACGCGACCAGTAATGGATCCAGCAGACTCCGTATGGTATCGGCGACCCGCAGTCTCCACCTTCCTCAAGGAGAGGGAGAGGCAGGGGGCTAGGTGTGCCTGGGAGCACGAGTCACCATTCGATGGGTCTCGTTTGGCTCTGGGTGGGCCCCGCAGCTTCCAAACTGCGATGGCTACCGCCGTTCCATCAGCTGTTCCGTCAGGGATGCGAGGGGCCAAGCGCTCTCCCTCGACGGCAGTAGCTCCTCCGTTTTCTGGTGTCACTCCACCGCTGCTCTCAGAATTCAGGCCCTGCAGGAGGGGCAAGCAGCGACGAAAGAAGGATTATGTGGTGGAAGACACTGGGCTTACTCCACTGCAATCCTTTGCTTTGTTTTTGGGACTTCCACGTTCGGAGCTACACAAACTTCCCGCCTCTTCGTCCCAGCCCGGCCCACCGAAAGACTTTCGGCCCGGTCTGCAGGAGGATTCGCAGTCTGGCTTATCTCCCTCTTCCCAGAGTGAGCGACGCTCACGCAGCCGTCGCTCCGCTTCCTCTGGACAGTCAGCAGTGGTGAGCAACAAAGACTGTCTATCTCATGCACCTCCTGAACTCATGAACATAACAAACAATAAATCCACCCCTAAGATTCTGAAGACTACCTGCCATTCAAGTGAATCTAAATCCACTAACTTAAAGGTAGTTGAGTCTGTGTTTGTTAACCCTGTGAACCCCTGCTCTGAGGATTTAAGAACCGGTTTTCATTCTGCCCAATCTGAACCTAGTGTTAAAATGAATAAGACTACTCCACTTAAATCTGGGGGGAGAAATGTTCGAACTGCTGTGAAATTTCCGGAGGCTTCAAGTTCTGTTTTCAAGTCAGCTGAAAGGGGGGTGGTTAATGTTTCTAAGCCAGCCTTTCAACCATGTACTTTTCAGCAAGGGCGCAGGCAGTTGGTAGGGACAGAAATTGCAGGCTGTAACTCAGGCTCTCTGAAGGAAGGGGCTGTCTGTTCCCCAAGGACATTTAAGGACTCTAGTTGCACCTCTCTACAGTCTATTAAGACCGTGGCTCTTCCCAGGGACTGTTCTGTGTCCCGGTTGAATGTTTCTGAGGTTGCCCACTCTGCTAAGACTATATGCCCAGACCCAGTTGGCAATATTGGGCATTTTGAGACCATTCCTGAGCTTCTCGCTCCTCCTGTTTCTGCTCCTAGGGTAGCTCGGGCCCAGCGTTCCCCTCCACCCGTTTCAGTTCCTCGGGTGGAAGGGTTTGGTGTTCAGCTGGTGCCGGCACCCGTTCCTGTGTCAGCTGGAGGCTCAGGTGAGCCCTTCCAGCAGTTTTTGTCGTGTTCAGAAGGCTCAGGAGGATTAGCTCAGTCACCATCACAACCACCATCACTACAACCTTTATGGCAGTTCCCAGCTCAGTTTTCTGATCAGCAGCCACCTTCAGCTCAGTTTACAGTGTCCCCTGATCAGCAGCCACCTTCAGCTCAGTTAGCTGATCAGCAGCTACCTGTAGCCCTGTCACCTACTCCACTATCACTTTCACCTCAAGTTCAGTCATCCATAGCTCAGTCGTTACCGCAATCGGATTTTCTACACGCTTTGTTACAGTCCATAACCCAGTCAGTAGCTCAGTTAGTGAAGGAATCATTGGCGTTGTCATCCGCTAAATCAGCCACTCATCTCCACCCTCAGTCAGGGGTCCCTATTGCCTCTGGCCCTGCATCTACTCCAGCTGGAGGGCCCGAGGAGCCCGTCCAGCCTCAAGTTTCGTCTGCTGGGGGTTCGGGTGAACCCAGCCAGCCTCATGCCTCGTCAGCTGGAGGGCCCGAGGAGCCCGTCCAGCCTCATGCCACGTCAGCTGGGGGTTCAGGAGAACCGCACCAGCCTCATGCCTCGTCTGCTGGAGGGCCCGAGGAGCCCGTCCGGCCTCATGCCACGTCAGCTGGAGGGCCCGAGGAGCCCGTCCGGCCTCATGCCACGTCTGCGGGAGGGCCCGAGGAGCCCGTCCGGCCTCATGCCACGTCTGCGGGAGGGCCCGAGGAGCCCGTCCGGCCTCATGCCTCGTCTGGAGGGCCCGAGGAGCCCGTCCGGCCTCATGCCTCGTCAGCTGGAGGGCCCGAGGAGCCCGTCCGGCCTCATGCCTCGTCAGCTGGAGGGCCCGAGGAGCCCGTCCGGCCTCATGCCTCGTCAGCTGGAGGGCCCGAGGAGCCCGTCCGGCCTCATGCCTCGTCAGCTGGAGGGCCCGAGGAGCCCGTCCGGCCTCATGCCTCGTCAGCCGGAGGGCCCGAGGAGCCCGTCCGGCCTCATGCCTCGTCAGCCGAGGGCCCGAGGAGCCCGTTCAGCCACCGTCTCCGCTGGAGGGTCCGAGGGGCCCGTTCAGCCTCCACCTGTGGCCGCCTCGTCATCGGTTTCTGCTTCGCCTGGTCCAGCTTCGGCTTCTGCTACGCCTTGTCCAGCTTCTGCCTGTGCTTCTGCTACGCCTGGTCCGGCTTCATCAGAGTCTTCGTCATCGCCTGGTCCGGCCTCATCAGAGTCTTCGTCATCGCCTGGTCCGGCCTCATCAGAGTCTTCGTCATCGCCTGGTCCGGCCTCCGTGTCTTCATCCACGCCTGGTCCGGCCTCCGTGTCTTCATCCACGCCTGGTCCGGCCTCCGTGTCTTCATCCACGCCTGGTCCGGCCTCCGTGTCTTCATCCACGCCTGGTCCGGCCTCCGTGTCTTCATCCACGCCTGGTCCGGCCTCCGTGTCTTCATCCACGCCTGGTCCGGCCTCCGTGTCTTCATCCACGCCTGGTCCGGCCTCGTCTGGTCCTGCCTCGTCTGGTCCTGTGGTTGCCACGCCGCCGTCAGAGCCAGCTCGACCCGTTCCGCCTCGCCTCTGCCGGCCGTTTTCCGGGCCTCTAAGGTGGCATCATGGCCTTCGGGGACGGCCTCCGGAAAGGGTTTGTCGCCGCCGCTGGCATCGCAGCCGCCCTCCGAACCTGCTCAGTGGCCGCCACTGCCTTCCAAGTGGTCGGCCTCCGGAACTGTTCGCCCGTCGCCGCCGTTGCCGTGTGCACGGTCGGCCTCCAGAACTGTTCGCCCGTCGCCGCCGTTGCCGTGTGCACGGTCGGTCTCCAGAACTGTACGCCCGTCGCCGCCGTTGCCGCGTGCACGGTCGGCCCCCTGAACTTTTTGTGGACTCTTGGTGAGCTCTGGTTTCGTTTTGTTTTTGATATGCTCTCCTGCGTTTTTTGGACTCTGGTGCTCCTTGTTTTGTCTAGTCTGTGTCTTAGTAAAGTGTGTTTTGTTTCCTGTTTTACTTTGAAGGTTCTTGTTCCTGTCTGATGTTAGTGTGTGCAGCTTTGTTCCCCCTGTCTCGTTAGCCCTGATCTCTCCCAGCTGTGTCTCCCTCCTGTTGCCGATTCCCCCGTTACTACCCTGTGTATATAAGCCCTGTGTTTTCCCATGCTCAGTGTCGCGTCGTACCCTCAGAATTATGCCTGTGTGTCCTTGGTCACAGTGTTCCATCCTCACTCCATGTTTGTTTTTCTGCCAGCAATAAAGCTGAGGTTTTTTGAGTTTCAATTCTGTGTTCGAGTCCTGCATTTGGATCCTCATCTCTGCCTGCCCGCACACAGAGCCCTGACAAACACACAGTATGTGTTGGAAGTCATCCCAGTCTCACTAGTACCATCAGTTTGTTGAATCATGGTACTTGCACCTGATTCATAGCTTTAAGGTTGCAGCAGCTTTGACAAAACTGCAATATTTGAATAAAAAAACTAATTTCCGCAAAATGACGTCACTTTTGGTTTCGGGCAGGTCATGGCGGACATGCGATAGTTCACGCTGATGGACGTAGGAAGTGTTACGAACAGCTGATCGGATCGGCAAAGCGTGTTTCTGGAATATTATGTTTTTGTTGCTGCAAGTGCTTTTTATGCAGTTTTTGCAAAGCTATATGTGGAAGGAAACTGTGACCTAGGACAAGCTGATGGCATAAGATGTAAGTACAACTCCTCCGGTTTCATATGCAAAAAAAATTATTGCGCTAGCTTACGTGGTTGCAGTGCTACCGGGATTTAAAAATAGTTACGCAAAATGGAGCGTGTCCGCTCCGACCGGCTTTAAAGGGTTAAATATTATGTAAGATATCTCTGCTCTTGTGGTAATAATCTT
Source organism: Haplochromis burtoni (assembly GCF_018398535.1). Lineage (NCBI taxonomy): Eukaryota > Metazoa > Chordata > Actinopteri > Cichliformes > Cichlidae > Haplochromis > Haplochromis burtoni. Next base: position 2,316 of record NW_024583198.1, on the reverse strand, counting down.
CTCAATGCATTCCTATGGGTGGAGCAAGAAACACACCCAAAGAACGTTTAGAGCTAGAATAACACAAGTCAAGACAGGATCACATTTAGAAACCATCAGGTGGAGTCCCGCCTCCTCCCAGAAAGCAGCTCACCTGTCTGTCCATGTTTTGTGTCCAGGTCTGGAGTGGAGCTTGTTGTTGTTCGTGTGTGTGTTTGAAGAAACTGTAAGTTTGCTTTATTTCCTTCCTTTAACAGTTTATCTTTAGGAACTTTACTGTTTGTTCTGCTCATGTTTGATTTCTTCACTGGTTTTATTTCCGTTCTAGTGTTGTGCCAAAAGTGATTTCGAATGTTTCTATTGTGTTTTTTTTATGTTTACTTGGTAAATGCACTATAGTGAAAAGGCAGCATGTATGGGTTATATATGAAATTAAGTAAATGTTCAAGTATCTTAATTACTCTACATCATTGTACCCAGATTATAGAGTTGTCATGTTATACTTGTTACAATATCTGGTGCCATATTAGCCATCTCTCTCTTAAAAAAGATATTATTAATATCAATGACGCTTTCTCCCTGGATAATTGGATGAATAACAGTTATTTACCAAAAACATATTGTGGCTACTGCCTTGCAATAGGAATATTCTTTTTGGCTCATGTTTCACATATATTTGAGGCCAGATTATATCCGTTTAGCACCGGCACCGTTTCAAAAGTACCGATTTGGCACCGGTATCGGATAAAACCTAAATGATACCCATCCCTACTCAGCATTATAAGATGGTGAAAGATGTGCCCTTAAGCCCCCTCCTCGATTCAGCGATGGTCATTCCCTTTTCACGGCTCACGGCTGAGGTAGCAGTTGTGTGGTTTGTGGGAGAAAAGAACCCTAAATGCAGGTACTGGCTGGGGTGTGAGTGAGCATTTTTTAAAGTGATGGCAAAGTACACAAACAGGGGATAAGGAACAGGGAGCAAATAAAACCTAGACCGGGAAAACTAATAAACAAACCTGAAAACATAAGGACAGGCCAGGACTCCACAGTAAATAGGCTGTGGAGACAAGGAGTAAACAGCTGCTATGAAAACACATCAAACTTTATGATGATAATTTTTCACGTTACTTTATGCGAAACATAACCTCGGCTTTAATTTTCAAAGCCACAGAGTGGGACACACTGTAAAGTGAAGTGTACAGTTCACACCTGTACTCGGGTTTAACCAACCGTCAGTTTCTGTTGGGTTGGGTTATTGCCATTCCCAGGCAAATACAGCGTGCACACACAAACACTCACATGCACATTTCTGTCATCTACAGGTTTTCTCACGGCAAAATCAGTGTCCTATAGCTGCAGCTCTTAAGTCTGTGTTATACAGTTTCTTCTGTATAATAAAAATGTATCTGTGTTCATCATCTCTGTTATAGCTTGAAGTTTAGTTTTTCAGATTTGCAACTCTGACTGATCCCAGATAACAGCTCTCATTTTTCTAATTACCAAGTGCAGCAAGTTTGGACTTGTTGTAATGAATGTCTTCACTCATCACTGTCACTGTAAACATGGGACTTCATCATTTGAATTCAGAGTGATCAGAACAACATGGTAAAGATCAGCACATCACTATATTGAGCTAAACACACTTCAGACATTTCAATAACACACAAATGCCGCCACTGCTCTCATTTCTAACATCAGGAGACCTTTATGATCTCTGTCATGGTGTCTGTTTAACAACAACAGTCACTACATGAGTGAGACACAAACTCCATCTGCTTTTTCATAAATACGGTATACATATTTACAGAAGTCAGAGCTCATCAAACACAGAGAAACAGAAACCTTTTCAGTATCAGCGAGATGAACAAACAGATCAGAGTTCAAAAAAGGTTTTATTACAGCAGACAGCTTGTGTTTACATGGACAGGTTTCTGTGTGTTTTCTTTTCATGAAATCACTCAGGACCCACTTTGGTCACTTTTCTTAACTATTTATTAAGAGTAACATTTATAGAATAATTATGAATTTAATCTAAAGATGTTCAGGAATTAAAACCTGAAAACTGCATCAACAAGAATATTTTAATGTAACTTTTATAATGAGGTAATCTGTGTAATATTCTTCTCGTGTGCACTCAGGGAGACATTCAATCCAAACTACTGAACACACACTGCTGGAAATAGAGATTGACAGACCACGTGACTTTCGCGCATTGCATGCCGGGTACTAGTGGTAAAACAATCAAAGCAACGCATCAAACGCAAGCATTTGCAGCACCGCAAAACGTTCATTCTCCGGTTCCAATACCTTCTTGCTTTTTCTTTGCCCCCCAAAAAA